>NC_057799.1:583311683-583419239 GCF_018294505.1 Triticum aestivum | reverse complement strand
CTAGTGTTCCATCAGTGGCCCTACACTCTTGTCCGTCTGCCATGCTATACTATCGGGCCGTGATCACTAGGGAGGTGATCACGGGTATATACTATATACTTTATATACATGACACATGTGGTGACTAAAGTCGGGTCAGCTCGTTGAGTACCCGCAAGTGATTCTGATGAGGGGGCTGAAAGGACAGGTGGCTCCATCCCGGTAGAGGTGGGCCTGGGTTCCCGACGGCCCCCGACTGTTACTTTGTGGCGGAGCGACAGGGCAGGTTGAGACCACCTAGGAGAGAGGTGGGCCTGGCCCTGGTCGGCGTTCGCGGATACTTCAATTACACGCTTAACGAGATCTTGGTATTTGATCTGAGTCTGGCCATTTGGTCTATACGCACTAACCAACTACGCGGGAACAGTTATGGTCACTCGACGTCGTGGTATCAGCCGAAGCCTTCGTGACGTCAGCGACTGAGCGGCGCGCGCCGGATTAGAACGTAAGCCTGCTCTTGTATTAAGGGGGCTAGTTCTGCTTCCGGCCGCATACGCAACGTGCAGGTGTGCAATGGGCGATGGGCCCAGACCCCAGTGCCATAGGATTTAGACCGGCGTGCTGACCTCTCTGTTGTGCCTAGGTAGGGCTGCGACGTGTTGATCTTTCGCGGCCGGGCATGACCCAGAAAAGTGTGTCCGGCCAAATGGGATCGAGCGTGTTGGGTTATGTGGTGCACCCCTGCAGGGAAGTTTATCTATTCGAATAGCCGTGTCCCTCGGTAAAAGGACGACCCGGAGTTGTACCTTGACCTTATGACAACTAGAACCGAATACTTAATAAAACACACCCTTCCAAGTGCCAGATACAACCCGGTGATCGCTCTCTAACAGGGCGACGAGGAGGGGATCGCCGGGTAGGATTATGCTATGCGATGCTACTTGGTGAACTTACCATCTGCTCCCTTCTACATGCTGCAAGATGGAGGTGGCCAGAAGCGTAGTCTTCGACAGGATTAGCTATCCCCTCTTATTCTGGCATTCTGCAGTTCAGTCCACCGATATGGCCCTTTACACATATACCCATGCATATGTAGTGTAGCTCCTTGCTTGCGAGTACTTTGGATGAGTACTCACGGTTGCTTTTCTCCCTCTTTTCCCCCTTTCCCTTCAACCTGGTTGTCGCAACCAGATGCCGGAGCCCAGGAGCCAGACGCCACCATCGACGACGACTCTTACTACACTGGAGGTGCCTACTACGACGTGCAGCCCGCTGACGACGACCAGGAGTAGTTAGGAGGATCCCAGGCAGGAGGCCTGCGCCTCTTTCGATCTGTATCCCCGTTTGTGCTAGCCTTCTTAAGGCAAACTTGTTTAACTTATGTCTGTACTCAGATATTGTTGCTTCCGCTGACTCGTCTATGATCGAGCACTTGTATTCGAGCCCTCGAGGCCCCTGGCTTGTATTATGATGCTTGTATGACTTATTTATGTTTTAGAGTTGTGTTGTGATATCTTTCCGTGATTCCCTGATCTTGATCGTACACGTTTGCGTGCATGATTAGTGTACAATTGAATCGGGGGCGTCACATTCCTTGACCTCCTCCCTAGATGGGAGAAGGGTTTCCCCTCTGGTCCTTGCCCTTCATGGCGTGGGAGGGGCGAAAGCCCCTCCGAGATTGGATCTGTCTCTCTGTCTCTCTCTGTTTCTGCGTTCTTCTCCGCTACCCTTTCACCGTTTCGTGTATATATGGAGATCTGTAATTCTGATTGGATTGAAACCTTCGCCCAGATCTTTTTCCAAAAATTAGCTTTCTTGCGGCCAAAGTAGAGCATCAACCGCCTTACGAGGGGCCCACGAGGGTGGGGGCGCGCCCACCTGGAGTGGGCGTGGGCCCCACCCTCGTGGCCACCTCGGGCATCGTCTCGCGTTGATTTTACTTCCCAAAAATCACAAATATTCCAAAATAATTCTCCGCCCATTTTTATCCCGTTTGCACTCCGTTTGATATGGGGTTTCTGCGAAATATAAAACATGCAACAAACAGGAACTGGCACTGGGCACTGGATCAATATGTTAGTCCCAACAATAGTATTAAAAGTTGCCAAAAGTATATGAAAGTTGAATAATATTGGCATGGAACAATAAAAAATTATAGATACAACAGAGACGTATCACCCCCCCTCTCAAATCCTCCTCAAATCTTGCAAATCCGGAGTATTTGACCGTGGATTTTGAAGCCACCCCCCCCCCCTAAGGTAATCCCTCCGATCCCCTCTTTTTCATCCATAGGAATTGTCACATTTGCTCAAATCTTGCTAGTTTTGGGAAACCCTAGTTTTGGCTTGGATTTGGAAATATGTGTTGAAACATGTTATGTTTCTTTGCTAATTTAGTAGGGTTAGGCTTCATACTATGCTAGGGTTAGGGTTATGTGTGTTTTTATGTTGGGGTTAGGGTTAGGGTTATGCTATGGTTAGGGTTGTGGGTATTGTTAAGTGGGGGTTGGGATTATTGTTTCATATCTATGTTAGGGCTTATGTATTTTGTGCAAATATTCGGTTAAATACTTACTTGATATATGTGTGTTTTTGATTATTGTAGGGATGGGAGGAACATGTGTTTATGTTCATCATGTGGATAAAGAGGCCTTTTTGAAAGGCAATGTTGAGCCGGACCCGGATGAGCTTGACATGGTGTTTGAGAGTAGTACTAGCTATGCGGATGTCTTGGAACAAGTGAGGAAGGATTTGAATTGGATGGACCCAAGTGACGTTGTTGAGTTTGAGGGAAGGCATAATGTTGGTTTTGGAATGCACATCCGTTGGAAGACAATGCATGTGAACTCCGAGCAACGTTGGGTTCCATACAAGGAGAGGGTTGCCGAATCTCTAGACAAGGCTCTTGAGTTATTTGCCTGCAAGAAGGTTGAGTCTACTTTGCATTTGGACTTGAACCGGAACCCCTCCCTGTTGGTTGCTAGTACTCCACCACCCATGAACCCAGATCAAATGAGTGAACCTCATTTGACGCAACAAGATTGGCCAACATTGAGCCCGATTTCAAACAACCAAAATGAAGCTTTTGAAGAGGAGAATGATGAGTACGAGGAGGGTGACAACGAAGTTGATCTCCATGACAACAATGTGGGTGATCTCGACCAATATCATGTGCAAGAGACAATGGACAAATCCATCCCTTTTTCCCGTGCATATGCATCGGACTCGGATGACGATGGTCCCGATGAAGAAGTTGATGGGGAGGGGTTCACGCCGAAGGAGGCCCAAGAATTTAAGAAGGTATTCGGGCGGGATCACAAGACACCGTTGTTTAAGGATCTTAGTCTCGCGGATGAAGCCGTTGTGGATGGTGATAAATGTATATCTCTTGGAAGTAGGCCAAGTTCTCACCGTGATTTGGAAGACGGCAAGAACGGGATATTTCCCGGTTGTGAGTTTGATTCCTTCTTGGAATTGAAGATGTGGCTCGACAACTACTCGATTACGCATTATCGTCCACATAGAGTGGCTAACGACGTCAATGTGCGTTACACGGTTAAATGTGAAGTGCCAAGATGTCCATAGATTGTGCATGCAAGGCCATGGAAAGGAGGTCCCACTTGGCGCATAGTGAGTTGTGTACCAAGTCACATGTGCCGACACAAGAATGCGGATGGCGAACTTGTGTCCCAAGAACACAGACAACTCACGTCTGAGTTCATCGCTTATAGGTTTTCCAACCAAATATCCACACTTCCAACAATGAGCATTAAGAGTGTCATTGACCTTGTGAAAGCCATCTTTCATTACAAGGTGAAGTACGGCAAGGCATGGAAGGCGAAGCAAGCCGCATTCAGGATGTTGTCTGGCAATTGGGAGGAAGCATACAACCGACTCCCTAGGTTGTTGTTAGCTATGGCCGCCACAAACCCAAGCATGGTTCACGTGGTCGAGCCTCATGGGCACCAAACATTGATTCACAACGGGAGGACCGTCCGAGTATTTGGCCGTGCATTTTGGGCCTTTGAGCAATGTGTGAGGGCTTTTGAGCATTGTCGGCCCGTCATCACCATTGATGGCACGTTCTTGACTGAACAATACAAGGGCACTATATTGGTTGCAATAGCAAGTGATGCCAATGACTGAGTGTTGCCTTTGGCTTTCGCTTTGGTTGAGGTGGAGAACAATGATAACTCGGAGTGGTTCTTGCATCAATTGAGAACAAGGGTATTACCGACTGAAAGGGAAATTTGTGTCATATTGGATCGCCATCCAGGAATTCTAAACGTGGTGCTGATTGACATTCCCGGACATGCAAAGTTGCACCATCGATGTTGCATGAGGCACACTTTTGTGCAAACTTCTACAGGGCATGTGGTATCAAGGAGTTGGCCGATGATCTTCAAGATTGTTGTCTCGCTTTCTTCGACAAGCGGTTCGCCAACTTATTCAATGCATTGCTCACATCACATAACCTCACAAGTTCATCAACCTAATGAAACAGAGACAAGTTCAGTTTCATAATAAAAATGACAAGCACTAATGCTTTCCGCGTGTGTTCCTGGTGCCACGCCTGCTGGCGATCTTCTTCCTCCTCCCAGGACTAGCCTCCTCTGCCTCCACTTCCTCCTCCGCCTCATCATCCAAGCTCGCCATCCGCGAGCTCCCTGCGACCACCTTTGGGTTGCCTCTGTTGTCAAAGTCGTTGGGCGTATACCGGTGTATGGGCTGCTGATAACCCACAAGTATAGGGGATCAATTGTAGCCTCTTTCGATGAGTAAGAGTGTCGAACCCAACAAGGAGCTAAAGGTAGAACAAATATTCCCTCAAGTTCTATCGACCGCCGATACAACTCTACGCACGCTTGACGTTCGCTTTACCTAAAACAAGTATGAAACTAGAAGTACTTTGTAGGTGTTGTTTGATAGGTTTGCAAGATAATAAAGAGCGCGTAAATAAAAACTAGGGGCTGTTTAGATAAAGGCACAATAAAGTTAGTATAGCGAGTGTGGAAAAGTGTTGGTAGGAGTTGCGAAATTTTCCCTAAGCAATTGACTACTTTACTAGACCGATGGCAAGTTTTATGTGGGAGAGGCCACTGCTAGAATGTCATCCCTTACTTGGAATTCTATGCACTTATGATTGAAACTATTAGCAAGCATCCGCAACTACTAACGTTCATTAAGGTAAAACCCAACCATAGCATTAAGTTATATTGGTCCCCCTTCAATCCTGTATGCATCAATTTCTATGCTAGGTAGAAGCTTCTGTCACTCTTGCCCTCCAATACATAGTCCTATCAACACACAACTAACCCTATGGTGTGATCCACGCGCGCGCTCATATGATGGGCACCAAAGGACAGCAACATAACCACAAGCAAATTAAATCAATCATAGCAATTCATCAATCACCGATAGGACAACGAAAATCTACTCAGACATCATAGGATGGCAACACATCATTGGATAATAATATGAAGCATAAAGCACCATGTTCAAGTAGAGGGTACAACGGGTTGCGGGAGAGTGGACCACTGTAGATAGAGGGGGGAAGGTGATGGATATGATGGTGAAGATGGCGGAGGTGTTGGTGAAGATCGCGGTGATGATGATGGTGGCCACGGCAGCGTTCCGGCGCCACCGGAAGAGAAGGGGAGAGGGGGCCCCTTCTTCTTCTTCTTCTTTCTTGACCTCCTCCCTAGATGGGAGAAGGGTTTCCCCTCTGGTCCTTGGCCTCCATGGCATGGGAGGGGCGAGAGCCCCTCCGAGATTGGATCTATCTCTCTGTCTCTCTCTGTTTCTGCGTTCTCTCGTTCTGCCCTTTCACCGTTTCATATATATATAGAGATCCGTAACTCCGATTGGATTGAAACCTTCGCCCAGATTTTTCTTCGAAAATTAGCTTTATTGCGGCCAAAGAAGAGCCCACGAGGGGGCAGGCGCGCCCCCTGCCTCGTGCCCCCCTCGGGCACCGTCTTGCATTGATTCTTCTTCCCATATTCTCCAAATATTCCAAAAATATTCTCCGTCCGTTTTTATCCCGTTTGGATTCTGTTTGATATGGGGTTTCTGCGAAACATAAAACATGCAACAAACAGGAACTGGCACTGGGCACTGGATCAATATGTTAGTCCCAAAAATAGTATAAAAAGTTGCCAAAAAGTATATGAAAGTTGTATAATATTGGCATGGAACAATCAAAAATTATAGATACGACGGAGACGTATCAGCTGCCTACGCTTGAACATGTATGCGGACCAAACTTGAGCATTGCCAAAGTAATGCGTCATCAAAATCTCATCAACCTATCACACAATCAAACAATATGGTAAAGACCAGCGTCGTGATCAAGTGAGAATTACATCTAAAAGATTAGTCATACCTCTTGGGTGACCGCACCCTCATCCAGATAAGCATGTGAGGGACTCACATCATCCCCCTCATGGTGAGATAAGGGGTCTGATGGTGTACCAGACCTAGAGGCAGATGGTTCATCATATTCTGGGTCACGGCGACTGAGAAGGTTCGATAACCGCCTTAACTTTTGGGCCTAGTGCTGTAACATGAACAAGTGCATAAGATACCAAACTCCGCAAGATATGTAACATGGACACATGAGTGTGATATGTACCTTGAGAAATTTTCGTAGTGGACCTTCATCATTGCCTTGTCCAGCCGGTGTCTTCTCCAGAATAGACTGGCTTTCATCAGCTGATTTCTTGATCTGGTTGCGCTGCGGATGAGAATGAAGTAACACGTTAGCTATTCAAACATGTGTAATACGGCCAACGGGAAAGTAAAGAAGGGAACACTTTACCACATAGTTAATCACCGGAACAGCAGGGACTCCTAGCCCTTTCCTGACATCTTTGTTGTACTTCCCCTTTGATAGATCCTCAAAGTTTAGGGGGTCTTCAAGAATATCCTCATTGTATGCCGGTGGGCACATCACAACTCGAGTATTTTCAAAAGCCACCGTAGGTAGTTATCGAAAGCAAGTGAGCTATGCTCATGAAGCTGGGCGCTTGCACTGTTACGATCTTGCTCCACACAAAGATGGAAGTGGGTAACATACGAAGCATGATGCTTGTCCCAGTCCTTTATCTTCTGCCGCTTTCTCCTGTCCAACTGCATGGTAGAAAACCAAACATTAGCACAATCAACAAGGAGTGGCGATGCTTAGTCAATACGGTTCATGCTCTCTTACCTATGAAGTGCTTTGTCCGTGTCCACCCAATCCGGCGGGTGAGGCTGGAACAGACCAAACTGACGATACACGCGATGTGGCAAATGAAGCTCAACCGCCCAGTTGCATATCAGTGGGCACTGCATGAGCCAAAGATCCCTATCCCGCAAGCACATCGGGTTGATGGCAAACTCTGGAGTGTACCCTACTGTGTCATTGGTGCCATATGGCTGCCATTGCACCTACGAAATAGGACAACAACGCAACATTGATGACAATTATTCAGGCAAGCATGAGAAATGACTGAAGTAATGTCCTTGTTACCTGCTCAGGCGCAATGTTGTCCAACTCGGCAATGTACTTTTGGTATATGAGATTGACATCGTTTGTCATCTCGGATACCACATCCCACTTGTAAGCCCAAGTGGGGCGCCGTAGTTCGTCTTCTTCATCCCAAGGATTAAACTTGACGCTCTTCGGGCGTCCAACAGGCAGACGCTCCCAGCTACATACAGAAAGTAGAAGCAGATTACCACCAATGCCTGCCATATTTGTGATCCTGCAACACGCATCATCCAGCTACATATGAAAGAAAACAATGTTAACTTGACAGCAAGGTTGCATTTCTAATGAAGAAATGAGTTGATAACAAAACAGCTACCTGTCGATACAAGTAGGCAAGAGTGGCTGAACCCCAGCTCCATCTGCTACCGAAGACGGTCAACGCCTTTAGCCACATCCATGGAGCGTTCTTGCCCGTGGAGTTAGGAAACAAAGTCCTCGAGACAACGTACCACATATAGACACGAGCATGTGTCTGGATCACATCATCATTGGCAGCCGCAGGGCAATGCACAAAGTTTCTTTGAATCCACGTGAAAGCAGCTCTGGCTGCTTTCCTTTCCTTCTTCTTCTTCTCTTCTCCCTCCTCTACATCAGCCTCAGCCTCGGTAGGAGCCATACCGATAAGAGCAGTCATCTGCTGGTGCCACCCATCAGAATCGGTGCTCATACAGGGAGGTCTCCCATCAATAGCAAGACCGGTGATCAAGGAGACATCCTCGAGCGTCACGGTCATTTCCCCAGTCCGAAGATGGAAACTGTGCGTCTCCGGCCTCCACCGATCAGCAAGAGCGGACAACAGTGGAGCTTTGAGGTTCGGCGTGGACCGGCTGACCAACTGAATCCACAGGAGGAGTCCTGCCTACTGGATGTACGGTGTGTACCGCTCATCGTACGGCATGGCAGGACCAGAGACCCTGTGATACCGAATCTTCAGAGGTTCAAGCTTCTGCAAAAAACAAGTGATGACAAATCTTAGGGCATGTCAATTTCAACTAAAGGCAAATTTGCTAAATATTTAGATTACTCATTATTACCAGCCCCTTCTCGCGTCTCATGTAGGCCCGGTGTTGTGTGTCATAGGCATCGTCGAGAAGCCAAACCATCCTTACAAAGTTCAAACAATAAACATATATGAGTTCATCTCAATATCTGTATACACTAAACATGTCATATGTGTTCATCTAAACATCTCATATGTATTAATCTACAAGAATCTCAACATCTCCTTCTCACACAATGAATAAATGATTGTAAATTCTCATATATATCTAATATGTCATATGTGTTCAAATAAACTCAACAGCTCATATTTCAAATAAACTCAACATCTATGTTATATCTAAAAAACACAACATCTCATATATAGCTACAAAACTCAACATCTCATAGTTATCTAAAAAACAAGGCATCTCATATATATCTAAAAAAATAAACAATCTAAGTTTCACTAACAAGAATGATATATTGTGAACTAATGAACAATACTAGGATAGTAACACTATGACTACACATCCTCCATCACAACACCAAATCTTGGACAAATTAAGATCCAAACCAAGCAAATCAAGGGTTCCACCCAATCTTGGACAAATCTCTAAAATGGCAATGAATTTACGGAGGAAAAGAAAGGGAACGGAGGAGTTTACCTAATAGAAGGGATTGGAGATCAAATCCACGGCTAAAATCTTCAGATCTGAGAGGGGTGTGGGAGGGGGATCCGAAGGGGCGCCGCCGCTCCTCTCTGTTGACGGGAGGAACTGCCTGGGAGAGGGAAGAACTGCCTGGGGAGGGCTGGCCCGACGCGGCTTAAGTTGACGTGCAACGCCTAAGCGCCAGGCGCTGCAAATTACACTGTGTGGCGCCTAGCACTTAGGCGCTGCACGGCTGGCTGTGGGGCCGTGCCTGGCCCCGGGCTGCCACGCTGGCCGGACTTGCGGTGCCTAAGTCAAAGGCGCTGCATAGTGGAGTGCAGCGCCCGGCTGTCAGGCGCCACACAAAATGGTTAGTATGTGAAATTTTTTCAAGAGCAGTTCAAATCGTGATTTGATTTCGTCCACAGGTCAAATATGTGTTTTTTGCCCCATGTTGCTAACTTCTTCTCTATCTTTTTGTAGGGGTACTTCTTCTCTGGCTATGCCACACGGAATCATGTGACACATATGGTAAGCAATCCAAATTACTTAAAAAGCTATGTCACGCGGATTTTTTTTTAGCAAAACCACACGGAACAAGACACTGAGAGCAGCATGTTTGTCTCGGCCCACCCACGACAGTAGGCCCATCCCCAAGCCCACAACAAGGAGAAGTCATAGTAAACCTTCCAAAAAAAAAGAGAAGTCATAGTAACGCTAGAAAACGATCAAAGTCAGGGTAATTTGGGCGCGGCATCAGAACATTTGGGCGCGGCATCTTCACATCAACAGCTTCGAGATACAGCTCAACAGATTCAGGTTTTCTTTTCTGGGCACAGTAGTCGTTAATCGAGCCGGCAATCATCTTGGAAGGGAGTCATGGACCATATAGCAATACCATCCATTCATGCCGTCCTACGTAAAGTGCAAAAAAGGCAATGCACACTAAGGCCAACTGACAAAGCAGACCTCCCAACGCGCGGCCGCAAATGGATCGTCGTTTGTTTTCTGTCCGGTTTCGATCCATTTCTTGCCCAAGTTTGAGCCGAGTTTGCGGCCGAGCGGACAGCGCCCAGACGGGTGGGACGTGCTCCCTTGTCCTCCCCTGGCCCGCCCGTCGGTGGCACAGCCGGCCACTTTCCCTCCTTTTCCTCCAAAACCTCCTGCGCCCCGCCCTCCACTGTCCCGTGCCCTCGGCCTTCCCCCTCTCTCTCCATCCACCATGGCTGACGACGCGAATCCCGGCGACCCACCACTTGTCGCGAAGAAGCCCGTGACGAAGAAGCCGCGGTCGGGGCTCTCTTCGGCGTTCGTTGCCAAGCTCGACAGGGAATCGGCCAAGAAGAGGGACCGACGAGCCATGGAAAAGGAGAATAAGGCCGTCGCGCAGTATGCATCCGAGTGTGCCCTGCGGCGCGCGATGCAGCACCAGGCGACAAGGAGTCCATCGTCTCCAAGGCGCACGCCCTCCTCGTGATGGGTGGTATGGCCCGCCTCACGTCGGCCATTCTCTCGGCCGCGGCCAACACAGGCTCGTTGGCTCATCGACCGCCGAAGCACCGTTCCCCTAGCTCGTCCGTCTCACACGACATGCCGGATTTTCGTGCTCCGCCGCCGCACGGCCATGGGCAGACGCGATACTCTATGTCGCCAGACTGCGTGGTGGTCGACCCGACTACGCCCGCGGGTGTCATCGACCTCAACATCACACTGGGGTACAATGGCAGCGGCCGCGGCTTAAATCCTTTGTTTCTCACTTTTGCATGCACGCGGACAAGATGCGGCTGAAATGCAAGGGCGGACATGGGCCCATTGCCATACCCAAACGAACGAAGCGGACGTCTATTTGGGGTCGCGCGTTGGAGTTGGCCTAAGCGCTTCATGTGCAGGACAGGCACAACTCAGTTCAGTGACCCATCCATCATTTGGAGAAAGCTTTGCAAAGAAGAACCCAGCATTTAAAAGGAAGAAGGAACAGTAACGCACACGCACTGCAGCTCACCAACCGAGGAGGAGGAGTGAAAACAATCTGATAGACGGCCACGACCACAGTCCACAGGACCACAACCACCACATGGCAGTCCCCCGGGTAGTAGGATAGAAAGCATGCATCACCGGCGGTCTCGACAATTTTTCTAACTCATAACAGTAACCCAAGCAAGCAGACAAGACAGAATCTGATTAGCGATTTGTTAGTACTGATAATCAAGCGCCGCGTCGTCGTCTTGCAGTGAAGCGACTGAAGCCAACGAGCGACGGGGCAGCTCCATGCTGCTGACTTCTTCTCTCGCCAGGCCACGCGGAACCGAAAGAGAGCGAAAGACACGGAGAATAGCATGTTTGTCTCGGCCCACCCACGACCGTAGGCCCATCCCCAAGCCCACCACAAGGAGAAGTCATATTAACGCTAAAAAAGTTGCTCAAAAAAACTGACCCTAAAAAGAACGATCAAAGTCACGGTAATTGCAAATTTGCCTTAGGGAAAAAATACAGTCTTTATACATGAAAAAAATAGGGATAAAATACAAAAAGCAGTTTGTAGTGATTAAAAAGATCAGAAGGAAAAAAAATAGGGCAAACAATCCAATGTTGAGTAGAGAGGTGCAAATGGCCAATCTCCCGGAGGTGCAGTGGAGGAAGAACAAAAAGGGAGAGAATGAAAAAGAGGAGTGGGGGAATTGGTAGATATTGAAACATTTTTTTCATTTATTGGTGTCATGATGAGTAAATGTATCTAAATATGTGAATAGCAAATCCATAAACCTCTACTGCTTTCCCAACTTTAAGGGTGTGTTTGGTAGCATTCCCAACCTAGCATGGTTGTTCTCCTCTTATGCATGCTTAGTGTAGACATGCTGAGTACATGCATTTGTTGTTATTTGGTAGCGGTGTATGTGCTGAGACATTCTAAGCTGAGACTCTGTTTGGCAGCTTGCATCCATTTAGACATGTCGGTTGGCACTGTAGCAACCGGTATTTTCAAATAAGTGAATAAAAAATTTCAAAAATATGATCAATTTTCTGAAACATGGGAAAAATAATATTTTTGAAAATTTAAACATTTTCAAAAATTCTAAAGGTTTTTTAAAAACTTAAACAAATTTGAAATTTTGGTCTATTAATTTTTTTTAACAAAATTTGAAATTATTTTGAAAAATTATTTTTTCAAAAATCCGATTTTTAAAAAAAACTGTAACAAAATTTAATTTATTTTGAAAATCTTAACAAATTTTGGACATTTTTCAAAAATTTAACAACATTTCAAAATCTGGACATTTTTCTAAAAATTGAACAATTTTTGGAATTCTCAAAATTTTCTAAAAATTAAATTATTGTTTACAAATCCTGAACATTTTTTAAACACATTGTTGCTCGCTTCGCTCATGCATGTTGACCAGTGAACGGTTGTGGGGTGTTCTCTCTTTGTGCATGCTAAGAGGCTATTTGAGCGGAGCTCGTGCATGCTGAGGAGGCCCCGTGCAGACTATCAAACACCCAAAAGTGGGTCGGGGAGGGAACTCTTGAGCTCATGCACCCTCCATGCACTCTACCAAACACACCCTAAAATTTTCGACTTGCATCGCCTAATTTGGTATTTGGCCTCTGAGGAACTTCTTATTGCCGGTCTTGAGGTCATTGATGAGTTGTTGCCATTTTGGTTTCTCATTCAGTTTCAACCAACAATGACATATAGCGAATATCTTCCCCTCGATTTGTTCGTACAAAGTGGCCGACAACCCCATCTATCAAAGAGGAATCACAATTCATAATGTAACAAACAAAGTTAACAATGCAAATGATGACAAATGAAGTAAGTCAACTTACATGACTCGATTCCAACACCACTTTGGTTCCGGTCAAGCATGGAAGAATAGTGGCCACAAAAGGTGTTCACGTTCTCTTGGATGTAGACAATCTATGTTGGAGAGAGGTCTCATTGCGGGTGCTATGGATATGGTCGGCTACACGTATTCCTTGTATACATGATAATGTGTGTGGATCTTTTGCCAATATTTTCTGCCCTTTTGCTGAGTTCCACATATAGGGTCAATGCTTGTGGCCAACCAAGCTTCACACAACAAAACATCCTTCTTTCTTAAGAATGTCAGACCTCTTGCCTTGGGTATCCTTTTTTTATTACAAGTGGCCAATGTTTTCCCAACATCATATGTAGGAGAGTTGATATCCCCAGGTCATTATACATAGGCTCTTGACCGTTATTGACCATGTCTGTCATGATAGCCTTCTAAAATGACCATGATAACTATGATGTATGCAACAAAAGAATCAATGGCATATGCATCCCTAAATGAATCAGTGGCATATGATCCCCAAATTGAGCAAATGGGCGAATTAACAAAAAGAGGGCAAAATTTGAAACATGTCCTGCTCAACCATTTTGTCGTACAGGACCTGGGCAGAGCCAGAGCCAGCAGTTCCTGGAGGCCGGAGCTGCCCGTGCCCGTTAGAGTTGCGACAAGTCATAAACATCCCAGACGCTTCTTGTTGCATACAGTCATCCGGAATCCCTGGCCAATCGTCCAGGTGAAAGTACTCGTTCGCGTCCGGAGTAGGTGACACATTCCTTCTCGTGGGCAGGGTTGATGCGGAGTCAGGCGTGACCGGGGTGGACGTGTCCAATGTCAACGTTAACCACCTCCTTGTCTGCAGCTTCCAACTCACGATGCTTCCTTCCTCGCTCCTTGCGGGTGACGTTCTCCACCTTGCAACTGATCCCACGGACGGGAGCCCCACAGATGATGTTGAGGCATCATCCGCAGGCGGTGGGGGATAGGTACTTGACGACGACATCTACAATGGCTCGGACGTGGGCGGCGGCATGGATGGACTGCAAGGGTGGACAACGACGATGGTCTGAACGCGGGGACTGAAGGATGGATGCAGGAAAAGGGCGGACCATTTAGTGGAGTAGGTCAATTAAGAGCTTTTTGACGTGGTCTGGTTTGTCAGATCCAACGTGGCAGGCACGCCCGGGCCTCCCCATATTCGTTGAAGATATGGACTAGTTTGTGGGATGCCAGACAGCCTGTACATATAATGTTGGTTCGATGGGGCTAGTTGTAGTTGGGTCATTTTTTTGTGACCTGACCGGGTCCGGATGTATAGAGGCATTTGAGAGGTCCGGCTCGAGATGCTATGGTACTGCATGCATGCGCGCGTCGTCGTTGCCTCGATTGATTGCTTCCCGAACGAGACCGACCGACGATGGCTTGTCTCGTTCGTTCTGTTCCTGGGGACACACCACACCACAGGGTCTGAGTCCACACCCCTTTCTGACTGGAACCGATCGAACCCGCGCCATTCTTTTCTTCATCTTTTTTCTTGGTTTCTGGTGGCGAGGTGGTGCATACTCGTCGGTCCTTTTGGAGTTTGAATCGTGTATGCACGGATTAACCCCGCAAGAATGTCGTTCCACACTTTTACTTCACACTGTGCTGCAATTAATGTGCCGAACTACCGACCACTCGATCAGAACATTTTGCGTAGCCCTATGTGAATCTTCTGGGTGCAGCACCTTCACTGTACTAAGTGACACAGCAACAGCTTCGAGGGACAGACGGCTCAAAGGAATCAAGGAGAAAGAAAACTTGGCACCAAATCGTTGCAAAGTCGACCATGTACTGATAATACCATCATGCATCCTACGTAAAGTGGAAGAAAGACAATATATACTTCGTGTGTAGGACAGGCACAACTCAGTTCAGTGACCAACGCATTAATCCAGCCACTCTAAAAAAATAAACAGGAGGAATGGACGACCATCGTCGGCAGACACATCCATCACTCGGAGAAAGCTTTGGCGGGAAGAACCGAGAAAAGGAAAAAGAAAGAGCCATGCGCCAACCAAAGTGGGAAGAAGAATAGATGCCCACCACCGCCAGTCCGCCACCGCCACCGCGTCGCAGTCCCGCAGATGGGATAGAAAGCATTCGCATCACAGGTGGCCTCCACCATTTTTCTACAGTATTTGATAACAGTAGCCCATCTGCTAGCTAAACTAGCAAAGCTGCAGGGCAGAAGCGGATAATTAGCGATTGCTAATACTGGTAATTATTAATAATTGCAGTGAAGGGGCTGGCATAGCCATAGACTTGGATGCATGTAATATGTAACGCTAATGGTGGAGGGGCTCTCTCCCCATTCTCCTTCCTTAATAGAAAGTATGCACGCTTGTGCATATTCGAGAAAAAAAATTGCAGTGAAGCGACTGAAGGTCTGACGCAAGCCAACCAGACATGGCACCTCCATGCTGCTGACTTCTCTCGCCACGCCGCGCGGAACCGAGAGAGGGGAACGAGCCACAGACAGCAACGTCGCAACGCGCAGCACGTTTGTCTCGGCCCACCCGCAAATCTAGCAGGTCTATCCCGAAGCCCACAGAACGGAAGTTTTTTTTTTGACATGCACTACACGGAAGTTGACCGTTATCAAAGTCACACTATTTGCTCAAAAACAAAAACAAAAAAAAAATCAAAGTCACAGTATCGCTCAAAAAAAAAAGTCACAGTATTCCCTAAAAACAAACAAAGTCAAATTAACGCCAAAATTAATAATCAAAGTCACGGTAATTGCAATTTTTTCATAGGGGCCATACAGTCTTTTCACATGGCAACAAATAGGGATAAAATACAAAAATGATTTTTTTAGTGATTAAAACGGGCATTATAAAAAAAACAGGGCAAATAATCTAATCCCGAGTAAAGAGGTGCAAATGACCAAATCTCCTGGATGTGCACCGAAGAAAGAGCAATCGAGAGAGAGGAGGAACAGGAGTTGGGAATTGGTAGAGATTGAAAATTTTCTGCACATATCAACTGAGTCCAATTCTGGCCCCTGCAAACTGCCATAGCAAACTAGCTAATCCTCCTCCAAGAAAGAAAGCTAGGGTTCCTGCCTCTCATCGGCGTCGCCACAGGTCCGCCTCGTCTCTGGTGGCCCTAGGACCATGGAGGCGCGGTGGATCCTGAAGATGGAATAAAGGTCTTATGGGGTCTTAGTACGAAGATGGCGGGCTCCGGTTTTTAGTCGTTTTTTCCTATCTTGTTATGGTTTGTGTCCTGCTCAGGAAGACGAGACGGCGGCGGCTCCCTGAAGATGGAATAAAGGTCTCCCTGCCTAGCCCCCGTTCCGACGACGCGTCTAGCATCGTTGGTGGGCGTGCGAAGGTGTGTCTCCGGCAGATCTATCTTTGGTGGATTTGCTCGGATCTCGTCGTTGTTCATTTACATTCGTGTGTCCTTGGTTTGAATCCTTCTAAACTACGTTATTCTTCATTGGCAGCGATTGTTGTTCTGGTGCACTGGCCCTATGGGGTCTTAGTACGATGACTTCCCCACTGTCTACTACAACAAGTTGTGCCCAACTCCGGCGATGGAGGGGCGATGACGGCGGCGCGCCTTCGGCTCGCTTCAGTGCTTGTAGTCGTCGCTAGGTGGTCTACGGATCTGGATGTAATTTTTATTTCTGATGTTCGTTGAATGACTGGAAAATAACTTTGGGTCAGTCGGCTGACCCCAAAATCGTCATATCTGCATATCTGTACATAGTCCTGCCTCTGCGTGTATAGTACTTCTACACTGTTTCTGCTTCTACAATAGTACTTCTACAAAGTCCTGCCACCACACTGGATTAATTCGATTTACGGTTAATCTAGTCACCCTGGTCCAAACCGTCAGGTTTGACCTGTCCTAGTCAGCAGTTGGCTGACCCCACATGTCCATGACTGTGGCTAGATAACCTCTAAGTAACAGAAGTATTTGCTGGATTTTTAATAATTAGAAAATAATTTATGAATTTCAAAAAATACTCCAAACTTTGAAAATTCTACTATCTCGATCTTGCTCTCATATCAATGCATTAGGATGATAACGATTCAGTTGTCACATGATTCCGCCATGAACTCATTCCTTTGCATGGCCTATCCCTGTAACACAACAAAACTTACCACACACACAAAAAAAAAATACAACGAAGCGTACCATGATCCTAGCATGATTAGGAATTGCTTGATATCACCATGTGGCCCTACATCCTTGTTGTGCTTTGCTATGCCTAGAGTTGTGCAAGTATCATCGTGGACGATGAATCAAAAGTTGTAGTGTTCATAACAGTGATTGATTAGATGGGTTTAAATGTGAATTTGTTTAAGGTGACGGCGAGAGGCCGTGTTAAAGAGCATGGTGGGTTGTCTCATTAATGCCGCAATTAGGACATGAGTTCTTGAGTATGCGATCCAAGAAAGAGAGTACGACCACATTAGGCAAACGGATCCCCACTCGGCTTATTAGCTTGCTCGGTCTCAGTCTAGGAGTCGCAATAGTTCGAAACGTTAGTAGAACTAGGTGATTTCCCTGCGCGTTGCTGCGGGCTTTTGAAGATTAATCCTGGATACATTCTATATGAATGCAACGCTCTAAACTGAAAGTAATTATATGTGAACAAAGAGTATGCATGTACGTTGGACTATTGGAGATTGAACAATTAAATTGGGGTATGCATGTGCTACAAAATAGTTCTAGTGGATGATGACGTGGCACATTTGATGATGTGAAGGGCTGCATGTTGAGAGAATTAGACTTAGTGGGGATCAACTATTTATGTATTATAGATGTGGTCGGGCCTGCGAACTGTGTGAACGGCCAGATCGAAGTTTTTTTTAGAAAAGAAAAAAGAAAAACCGGGGCGTGAACATGTCTGGAAACCCCAATCAATCCTGCCTAGAAAATGTCTGTGTTTCTTGGTCGTGTCGTGCCGCACGTGTGACACTTATCATTTGAGGAAAAATCTAGTGGTCCAAAAAAAATTAAAAATTCTAAATCTATCTCAAAGCCGTATTCTAGAAAATCTTTTTCAAAGCTTTGACTTTTTTTTTGTTCATTGCTCCTTCGATATTATACCGCGATGAAATTGTGCGCGCACATGAAAAACTAGTTCATCTTTCGTGTAACAAAGTTTTCATTTTTCTTAGCTATTTTTTTTCAATTTCACTGTTCATCCATCGGAGCAGACGAGCTCGAGCATTAAAACGCCGTCCTCCATTTCCCTCTTCCTTTAAATACCGCAATAATCATCACCTCTCTTTAACAAAGATTTAAAAAAAAAGGACACCGGGCGCGAACGCGTGTGAAAACCCCAATCAATCCGGCCTAGAAAACGTCTGTGTTTCTCGTGCTGTTGACACTGTGCATCGCCCTTGGCCATGACGATTGACGCCCTGTGGCAGTGGCACACCCTCCCCCTGCGCGGGCACGAGAACGGCAGGCAGGCAGCGGGTGCGCGGTCGTGCTCGCCCGCACATGCCTCCGGACTCCCGCGGGCGTTCGATTCCCACAGACCACGGCGCTTTCTTTCGGCGTGGCGACAGGTTTGGTGGCAAGTGATACGCTGATAGCTCGCGTCGCCGTCGGCAAGGGCAAGCAGCGACAGCGGCCCGCCGATCCCCCGCGGCGACCACCTGCCCTCAGCTGCACAGCGGCTACTGACCGACCCACGGCCCGGCGTTGCCTTGATTTGATTGCCTCCTGACCGACGATGGCTTGGCTTGTTGGGTGCCTTGCGACGCACCCCAGTCTCACGATGGTTTCCACGGCCCTTTCTGGCTGAAACCGAAACCACGCCATATATTCTCTCTACTCCCTTTATTATCTTTTTCGTGGTTTCTGGTGACGAGGTGATGCATGCTCGTCCGTCCTTTCTCCCGGGGGCTTGAATTATGCGCAGATTGACGAGGCATTTGTGCTTAGTTGACAGTGCAGTATGTATAGTGATGCAGCAGCAGCTTCCAGCAGGGACAGCTCAAGGAGAACACAGAAAGAAAAAAACCGGGTAGATTTTGTCGCGAAAAGAAAAAAACCCACGGGTTATTATATTTATTAACGGGCCCTAAGCTAATGATTGCAAAGTCGAGCACACTAACTCGGCAATCATCATCGTGGAATTGAGTCATGGACCATATAGATACACCATCCCGGCCCCCTGTACGTAAAGTACAAGAAAGATAATACTACTAGTAGAAGCTTGATATTGAGGGCAGCTTCAAAAGCGCTCGAGACCGGCCGGAAGAATATTATCGTCGGCAGAGGCCATCATCTTCTGTATGTACTCCCTCTATAAACTAATATAAGAGCGTTTAGATAACTATTTTAGTATTCTAAACGCTTTTATATTAGTTTACGGAGGGAGTAGAATATATACAAGAACCACCACCGAACCAAAAAAGAAAAGAAACACCAACTAAAGCAGAAGAAGATACGTTCAGCAAATCAAATAGTACCATTTTCCTAACACATCTGGACCAAGGAAAGGATGGTCACGAGGAGCTAATCCGGCAAAGCGACAAGACGGGGGAGGATTAATTAGCGAGCCGGATTAGGCACGGCTAACTAAATTAAGCATACATCGCATCCCTCAATCAATCAAAATCAAAATATAAAAGAAAAATCAAATAAGCGTCGCGTCGTCGTCGTCGTCCTGCAGTGAAGCGACTGAAGCCAGCCAGCGACGCCGCACCTCCGTGCTGCTGACTTCTCTCCCCTCCCTTGCGACCCGGACCAAAACCCAACCAACCCCAAGGCCGGCCACAGAGAGAGAGCAACGTCGCACCGCGCGGCGCGTTCGTCTCGGCCCACCAGCAAAGCCAGTAGGCCCATCCCGAAGCCCACGACACGGAAGCTGACCGTTCACCCGCAGCAACCCCATCCCCAAACTGCCCCTCCCCCCCCAACAAAAAAAAACCCAGGCCAAGCGAACCGCGCCGCGCCACTTGCCCGAGTCCCACGCGCGCTGACGCGAGGCCGCCGCGCGCCGGCGCACCGGCCAGCCAGTGGCAGGCCCGTAAATACCGTGGGCCCGGCGGGCCTGCAACGGCACCCCCGAGGCCCCCGCGTGCCCCGTGCCCATCCAAAACGTTCGAAACATTTTGAAATAGCTCCGCTCCCCTCCGCCGCCGCCCCCCTCTTCCTCCCCCTTCCTCCTCCCCCTCCGGCCTTCTAGGGCTTCTCGCTCGGATCCGAAATACCTCCGGGGAGCTCGCTCGCTCGGCAGGCGATTCCTTCCCGATCCGGCGGCGCGGCGTGGTCTGTCGGTCGGTCGGCGCTTCTAAGCCACGGGAGGTCGGGAGGGAAAGGGATTCCGCTGCCTTCGAGTCCACTCCACCCTGCCCCCCCTCCATCCATCCCGAGAAAGCTCCCTTTCCCCCACCCACCTCCACCTCCACCTCCACCAGTCCATCACTGGCGAGGAGAGGAGAAGAGAGACCGCTCACTCTCCGCTAGTAGTATTAACCCCTAATCCAGCTAGTAATAATCCCCGCCCGCCCATGGCGTCCTCCCTCACGCCGCGCAGCCCGTACCAGGTGACCCCTCCTTCTCTTCTTTCTTTCCCCTTTTCTTTCTCCCGTGAATGAATTTCTTCGATTTGTTCCTGATTTCTTGGTGGTAATGGTGGCCTCGCAGAAAAAGGAGAACCTGGGGAGCCTGCGGCGGGGGATGGGGTACAACGCGCCGCCGCGCCGCAACGTGCTCTCGGCCATCAACAACGGCGGCGGCGCCAACGCCGAGCCGGCGCCCTCGGAGGCCGGCTCCGAGGCGCCCGCCTTCGAGTTCAGCGGGAGGGAGGATGTGGACCGCCTGCTCAGCGAGAAGATGAAGGGCAAATCCAAGAACGACTACAAGGTCTTCCTTCTTCCCGGGTTTCCTGGGGTTGATTTCGTTACAGATTTGTGGTCGGGTTTCCTGAACCCGTCGGATTTGTGCAGGGCCGGACGGAGCAGATGAGCGAGTACATCAAGAGGCTGAGGGCCTGCATCCGGTGGCTGGTGGAGCTGGAAGACGGCTACTTGGCCGAGCAGGAGAAGCTTCGGGGGCAGATTGATTCAGACAATGCTCGTCATGCAGAGTTTGGTGAGGAATTCTATTCTCTGATGCTCATAACTCCTTCCGTGACTGTTTGTTCTTGTCGAGGGTACAAGTGACTCATTTATTATACCACTTGCGTACTCTTCTCTCATCAATTTATCATCCTCTGGGTGGCGTCGAACCCGTGACTGTGTTCAGTCCTGCATTATAATGCTCCTGCTTCATCTTTTGTGTCTGTCTGTTTGGTCTTTCAGACTGAGCTATTTTTACCGAGTTCTTACTGTTCTGATCACCATTTTATTATTTGCTGGTGTTCAACCATAAAAAATGTAGTTCATAAAAATGCAAAAAAATATAGATATTGCCATATTCTCAGAATCTGAATTTTGTTGGATTGTCTCTGCAGAGGCTCAGCTCGGTGGTGCGCTTGAAGAATTGAAAGCGGCAAACTTGGAGATGACAACACGGTGTGACTCACTGGAGGAGAGCTTGAACAAGGAGAAGGCCGACAGGCTGGTGAGAACTCCGACGACACTATTATGTATCTGATGCGATAGAGACTTGAACCTTAATTCTCAATTTCCAAACTGGCAGATTGCTGTGGAATCCTATGAAAAGGAAAGAGAAGAAAGGGAATCAGCCGAGGCTTCACGGGATGTACTGACCGTCGATCTTGAAAGGGTCACTCATGAGGCAAAACGGTTCAGTGAGCAGGTAGAGGTTCAAATCATGATGTCTTCACATGAGTTCATATCGTAAATCCTTTTGCTGACTGCAAAATTTGTGAACTAGCTAAAAATGGTCCAAGACACCAACAAAAGACTTCAGGAATACAACTCCAGCTTGCAGCAATACAACAGTAATCTTCAAGCTGATACATCGAAGAACGGAGAAATCATTTCGAAGCTGCAAAGGGAGAAGAGTGCAATGATGGAAGCCATGACTAATCTGAAAGATCTTAACAACTCAATGAAGAACCAGTTGGATTCTTCCATGGTGAATTTTGTTTGTGGCATGTAAAATTGTAGTTTTCAGTTTCCAGGCTTAGTATTTTCAGTCAACTCTTTCTTTCACTTATAGTTTGCACAATCTGTTTTATACTCTTTCAGTCCTCCCAGAAAGAAGCAATTAGAGTGAAAGAAGAACTTAGAAAAGAAGTAGAATGCCTCAGAGCTGATTTACAACAAGTTAGAGAAGACCGTGATCAGTCTGTTGCTCAACTGAATACCTTGACCGCGGAACTGGCCACTTACAGCGAACAGGCTAGAAAGTCTTCGAAAGACTCTGAACTTTTGAGAATAAAGGCGGCAGCCTTTGAGGTTTGTGCTTTCAGTTCATTTGGTTAAATGTGACTAGTTGGCTAGACATTATGCTTCTTTTTCTGCGAAAGACTTAACATTATGCTTGTCCTCAGGAAACATGCAGTTCACAGCAAGAGCAAATTGAAACATTGCAGAAGCAGCTTGCAGTTGCAACTGAGAAGCTGAAGGTTAGAAAAGCATATTTGTAGCTCATGATTTTTCGCAAATATATAACATCATTTGAAGATTAATATATTTATTTGCTTATGCAGCATGCTGATGTGACTGCAATTGAGGCGATGACAGGATATGAATCACAGAAAGAGACAATCAAAGATCTGGAAGAGCGTTTGGCATATGCAGAGTTTCAAATCATTGAAGCTGACAAGCTACGAAAGAAGCTGCACAATACCATCTTGGTAATACTTACAAAACAGTGGCAGGGGATGGACTTAATCTGTTGTAAAACAAATTATAAACAAAAGTATTGTAATATTATGCAGGTTTCTCTCTTGGTATTGATTATGTTCTTTTTTTGCAGGAACTAAAAGGCAATATCAGAGTATTTTGTAGGGTTCGACCTTTTCTGTCGGACACCGATTCTAATGGTCAGGAAGAAGCCATTATTTCTTATCCATCATCCGTGGAAAATGCTGGGCGTGGTATTGATTTAATGAATCAAGGTGAATTATGCTACTCACACTTATGCTGATTATACTTTTGATAGTTTCTTGTGTCAAATCTAACGAGACATTATGCCTTTGGTTTTGCATTTGTAGGTCAGAAATGTTCTTTTTCATATGACAAGGTTTTCGATCACAGCGCTTCGCAAGATGATGTGTTTGTGGAAATGTCACAGCTAGTCCAAAGTGCGCTTGATGGATACAAGGTAATAATCTTTCAATACAAAATTAAGTGCTGTTGCTACTGCCTGGTTGCAACTTGGAATTGTCATTCATTTTCTTGTAGTAACTAGGCCGTAGCAGCGTCTGTTAGAACAGTTTTATTTTAGTATCTGTCATATTCTAATGGTATCTGTGTTTTTTCCACCACCGCCACACATAGAAACTGCAATTTGATATGCACATTCTTTTACAAATGTTTATTCTTGTGCCTTGTGGTATGTGAAAAAATAGTTAACTAATCACACACATTCTAATCACTTCTATGTCACTGTCATCCTGGAGGCTCAAGCTTATTTATAGATTTCAAGACCTATTTTATTTGCATGCCTCTGCAATATTTATTTCATTTCAGTTAATATGATAGCTGTTATGCTTAATTTACCTTTGCATGGTACAGGTATGCATATTTGCATATGGTCAAACAGGGTCAGGTAAAACTTATACAATGATGGGTAAGCCAGGCCGTGATCAGAAAGGTATCATACCTCGATCTTTGGAGCAAATTTTCAAGACCAGTCAGTCTCTAGAATCTCAAGGATGGAAGTATTGTATGCAGGTTAGTCCGTGCATTACATTGCAATATAGCTCCTGCAATATTGTATTATCCATGTTGTTACTAAGACATTTACACACAGGCGTCAATGTTGGAAATATACAATGAGACAATTCGTGACTTGTTAGCACCAGGACGCTCCAGTAGTGAGATGCCTGGCGGTAAACAATACACAATAAAGCATGATTCCCAGGGAAACACAACAGTCTCCGATCTTACAACTACTAATGTGTTCAGCACTGCTGATGTGACGTCTCTTCTAGAGAAAGCATCTCATAGCAGGTATACAGTTGATTGCCGAACAAAAAACTTGTGCCCAATAATTATCTTCTGAATCTGATTTGATGCACCACACTTAAACAGGTCTGTAGGTAAGACCCAAATGAATGAGCAATCTTCCAGGAGCCATTTTGTCTTCACACTAAAGATATTTGGATCAAATGAGGTAGTTCACTCTCTCAACTTTGAGTTTAACAAACACTGTCTGAAACTTTACAAAATCATTATGCCAACAGCTGCTGACATTCTTCTAGGAGTATGCTATTTTTTTTGCAAAGGTTTTGCTTAGTAAGTGAATACGGATATTGAAAACTGAGAGTAATATGGTGCTTTTGATCTGATTGCAGAGCACAGGCCAACAAGTGCAAGGTGTGCTGAACTTGATTGATTTGGCTGGGAGTGAACGGCTTACTAAAAGTGGCGCAACAGGTGAACGCTTGAAGGAAACTCAGGTGAGCAGTTCAGCATGAAACCTTAACTACGTTGGGATTTGGTGATAATGATGCCACAGATTTTAACTGACATGTTTGTTGATGTTTCAGGCCATCAACAAGAGCCTGTCAGCTCTCAGCGATGTTATCTTTGCGATTGCGAAAAACGATGACCATGTGCCCTTTAGGAACTCGAAGCTCACGTACCTCTTGCAGGT
Source organism: Triticum aestivum (assembly GCF_018294505.1). NCBI lineage: Eukaryota > Viridiplantae > Streptophyta > Magnoliopsida > Poales > Poaceae > Triticum > Triticum aestivum. The sequence continues at coordinate 583,394,533 of NC_057799.1, read as the reverse complement.
GAGTGCCCTCTGCTGCATAAGTAACAACCCATATGTATAAACGACCTGCGAACAACTTCTTACATTGACTTGGTGTTGTTGGCTTGTTGCAGCCTTGCCTTGGTGGGGACTCGAAGACGCTCATGTTCGTCAACGTTTCGCCCGAGGCGTCCTCAGCCGGGGAGACTCTCTGCTCCCTGAGGTTCGCGTCGAGGGTGAACGCGTGCGAGATCGGGGTGGCGAGACGGCAGACACAGTCCAAGTCCTCCTCGGATAACAGTAACAGGCTGAGCTACGGGTGAACTCTGTCATGCCTGTTAACGGCCATCGTGGCCTGATGTTGATGTGATACTGCTGCATAACGAGCTGCTAGGCTAGCAGCTCCGTGGGCCAACTTGGCCACGAGCGTGCTGGCGACGCGGCGCGGCTGGCCTCTGGTATTAGCAACATGTACAGTCAGTAGGGAGAGTGGCAGAGCATGCGCTGTGGTATTGAGAGCAGGAGAGAACCTCTGCTTCCAGCCATGATGATTCGTCTTCTGTTTGTAGTAGCTGATTGATTTGAGATTTATTGAGTAATGTTAACTGGCGCTATATTCTTTCTGTGTGACTTCAAGAATGAATCCATGTGCTGATAATATGATTGTGCGTCCATCAGTGTGTCTGCGACTCTGTTTTATAAGGAGCGGAGCCAGGATTTGACCGTAGGGGGAGGAACTCTGTTTTAGGTTTCTTTGAGACGGTTCTTCTTTTTATGAAGAACATCATATAGTATATGGGAGTACTTCAAAAAAGGGGAATATGGAGTTTTTTGACGGGCAATGGCAGGTGCTCTGCCTTTTCATTTAGAAGGGGGAAAAACTGTACATGAAGACTGCAAGCAGCCGGAGAAGTTTAAGCAGAGATATAAGAGAGAAAATTAAATTAGGGACTGGGCTACTAGAGTCTAGAGCCAACATGGCCCCTTTGACGGCATCGTCTAAACCTCCTAGGCCCCAACAAAGAGGCTGATCTTGTCTGTGATCATGGCATGAAGACCATGCGCCGTAGCAAACTTTTGCTGGAAAATACATCGATTTCGCTCGTTCCAGATGTTCCAGGCTATGTACGCCGCCGCCGTCGCGGCATGGATGTTCTCATGCATGATCTTGCACCTGGTCGTGGCAGCCCGCCAAGATTTGATGGAGGTGGAAGATAAGGCAGCGGCAGAGGCCTCCGGCTGGGCAGATGCAAAGGAGTGCCAGGCCTCCTTGGCAAAAGGGCAGTCCAGCAGTATATGATGGCAGTCTCTGGCATCTGGTCACACATGCTGCAGCAAGGATTGTGAGGCCATCCTCGAGCGGCAAGGCGGTCGGCTGTCCATAGTCTGTTTTGAAGTAGGGTCCAGATGAAAAATCTTATCTTCGGCTCAGCTTTGATGTTCCACACCTTTGCAAGCGTAGGCATGTCAATTCTGGTAACGAACTGTATATTATATGCCGATCTCGCACTGTAGCATCCATCTGAAGAGTGGATCCATTTGATTTCATCGTCTTGGTCAGAGAGGGTAATCTGCTGCAGGGCCGTCAAGATGTTTAGCAACGAGTCCAGAGATTCGGCAGAATTGATCCTGTGCAAGCCAGTCATCCATTGATTGCTGTTTAATCCATCCCGGACACAGATTATTTTTCATTCTGGATAGCTTGTACAGATCAGGTGCAATGTCCATTGGTGCCATCCCATGTAACCACCTGTCAGTCCAGATACTCGCTTTTCTTCCATTACCAATTTTGATTGCAGTGCAGGCAGCAAAAAGTTGACGATCAGAGGCATCACACAGCGTGGGTGTGCCCTTCCACGGCCTATCAATGTTGTCCCATTCGTACCATGGCCAACGCATGCGAAGGGCCCTACTGTAGGCAGTCAGATCTTTGATGCCCAGCCCGCCAACAGTCTTTGGAGCACAAATCCGCTTCCAATTAACCAGGCACTTTCCACCATAAGCCTCATCATCGACGTTCCATAGGAATTTCCGGCGCAGTTTGTCAATCTGTTTCTCAGCCCACTTGTCCAAAGCAAAAGCAGTAAGGTAGTAGGTGAGAGTAGAGGTAAGAACAGAGTTGATGAGGAGCAATCTGCCTGGTCGCGTGAAAAATCTTCCTTTCCAAGGTCGGAGGCATGCGGCAAGCTTATCCAACAGAGGTTGTATCTCAATTCTTCTTGGTTTTCGAAGCGAGAGTGGCAATCCTAGGTATCTGCATGGGAGGGATCCCAAAGAGCCTCTGAAATCCTCCAGAAGGGAAACAAGATCAGGGTTATCACATCTGACTGGGTAAGCCACACATTTTGTAGGGTTGATCTTCAGTCCCGAGGCGTTAGCAAAGAGCTTGAGGCACTGCCCACAGGTCTGAGATGTTCGGTTGAATGAACAAGGCAGCGTCGTCAGCATAGAAACTCGCTCGTAGCCTAGGAGAAGGAATTGGCATAGGGGATAGGATCTGCAAGCTTGTTGCACGATTCATGATTTTTTGAAGCGGATCCAAAGCAAGGATGAAAAGCATCCGCAAGAGGGGGTCTCCCTGCCGGAAGCCACAACGGTGCTGGAAAGGTACGCCTATTGATCCATTAAGGAGCAGACGTGAGGAGGCCGAGGCGAGCAAGATGCAGACCATATCCCTCCATTTCTGTCCAAAGCCATAGTTCTCCATGACCTGTAGCAGATATCCCCAACCAATCGAGTCAGAAGCCTTTGCAAAGTCAAGCTTGAGGAAAAGCAGGCTCTTCTTCTTTTGATGTGCATCCTTGATGACATTCTTGACATAAAGAAAATTGTCTTGGATTGATCTTCCTCAAATGAAGGCGCTCTGAGTGACTGACACAAGCTTTTGCAGTTCAGGGCCAAGGCGGTTGGCAAGCACTTTGCAGATGATTTTGGCCACACTATGCATCAAGCTGATCGGCCTATAATCCGAAGGCGTGGCGGCACCCTCTTTCTTAGGTATAAGCACCAAGTTTGCAGAGTTTAGAATCTTCCATTGGTCCCCTTTTAGGATGAAAAGGTTGTTGAAGACCCGAAGCAGATCATGCTTAACAAGCAGCCAAAACCTCTTGAAAAAGCCTCCAGTGAAGCCGTCGGGGCCAGGAGCCTTCTCAACGTGGGCCTCGAAAACTGCACGCTTGATCTCATCGTCAGTGAATTGCTCTTCCAGGTGCTGCAGATTTGCCCGTTGAATTCCCAGGCAGTCCCAGTTTAAGTTGGAGGTTGGAGGGGTCGCAGTTACTAGGATGTTTTTGAAGTGGTCCAGGAGAATAGCCGCCTTCTCATTGTGATCATTTGTTTCTCTATGCTGTCCAATGAGCGAAGCAATGTGGTTTTTCCTTCGTCTGCCATTTGCCCTTAGGTGAAAATGTTTTGCGCTCGCATCTCCCGATCTGATAGTGGTAAGCCTTGCTCTCTGCTTCCATCTAATCCTCTCAATGGTGGCAATTCCTAGCAGCTTTGCCTTCAAGTTCCTTCTGAGTGCCCACTCCTCAGCTGTGAGCTCTCTGTCCTCCATCGCCAGGTCTAGTTGAAAAAACACCTCATTTGCAACATCAGTTGCTAGATTGGCCTTTTCCTCAATTCTTTGTTCCACTTTTTGAGAGCCGCCGCCGTTCTGGAAAGCTTCGCATGCAGAATTCTGATTGGGTCTATCGTACTCAACGGTTTGGTCCAGGCCTCCGAGACAATCTCATCAATCCCTTGCATGTTAAGCCAGAACGATTCAAATATGAAGGCCTTCGACTTTGTGAGATCCATCTTCCTCATGACCAGGGGGCAGTGGTCTGAGAGAGCCGTAGAAGCAGGGGCCAGGTGGTATTGCAGGAATCTTGCTTCCCAATCAACTGTGAAAATCAGTTTATCAATCCTAGTAAGAGTGGTGCGCTCTCTTTCGTTCGACCAGGTAAAACGCCTGCCAGAGAGGAGCATCTCTCGTAGCTGCACGAAATCAATCAATTTCTGAAGCGGCCAAGCATGGGAAGGTTGATGTTGTTGTTACTCTTGTCGGCTGTGCATGCAATCAGGTTAAAGTCTCCAAGCAGCAGCCACTCCTTTCTGACCAGCGGCTTGAGGTCCCGAATCTCCTGAAGGAAAGCGATCTTGTCAGCGTCAAGCTGAGGCCCACAGACGCCGGTGATGAACCAAGAAAAGTTGTTGGATCGATCGGTGATAGTCCCCGTGATGGAGTGAAGGCAATGAATAGTAGGATCCCTTGTGATTGTAAAGTCATCAGAGCAGGGAATCAGAATTCCACCCCTAGAACCCAAAGCAGGTAGGCAGATGAAGTTGTCACAAAATTTCTGTCTAGCGGCCTCAGCCACAAAGGCTCTATCAATCTGCTGGACTTTGATCTCTTGCAAACAAACAATGTTGCAACCTTTATCGGCGATCATCTTGGCCACAACCCTTCTCTTTGCAGGGCACCCCAAGCCTCTCACATTTCGATTGAAGATGGAAACATCCATGGAAAACAATACATACTCAACCTCAGACAGAAGCAGAAAGAGCAGGTACAGAAACAGGTGGTACAGACACGCTAGCATCGACCAGGGCAATAACTGTTGGGGAACGTAGCATGCAATTTCAAAAAATTTCCTACGATCACGCAAGATCTATCTAGGAGATGCATAGCAACGAGAGGAGGAGAGTGTGTCCACGTACCCTCGTAGACCGAGAGCAGAAGCGTTAGCTTAACGCGGTTGATGTAGTCGAACGTCTTCGCGATCCAACCGATAAGGCACCGAAGGTACGACACCTCCGAGTTCTGCACACGTCCAGCTCAATGACATCCCTTGAACTCTTGATCCAGCAAAGTGTCGAGGGAGAGTTTCGTCAGCACGACGGCATGGTGACGGTGATGGTGATGTGATCCGCGCAGGGCTTCGCCTAAGCACTATGACAATATGAACGGAGGAGTAAACTGTGGAGGGGGGCACCGCACACGGCTAAGACAATAATTGATGTGCTTTGGGGTGCCCCCTTGCCCCCGTATATAAAGGAGGAGAGGGGTGGAGGCCATCCCTAGGGGGTGCGCCAAGTGGGGGGAAACCCACTAGGACTCCTAGTCCTAGTTGGTTTCCCCCTTCCTTCTCATGGAGGGGGAAAGAGGGAAGGAGAGGGAGAGGGGAAAGGAAAGGGGGGCCGCGCCCCCTCCCCTTGTCCAATTCAGACTGCCCATGGGGGGGGGGGGGCGCCACCCCTTGTAGGCTGCCCTCTCTCTCCCCTATGGCCCATAGTGGCCCATTACTTTCCCCGAGGGTTTCCGGTAACCCCTCGGTACTCCGATAAGTATCCGAAATGCTCCGAAACCATTCCGGTGTCCGAATACCATCGTTCAATATATCAATCTTTACCTCTCGACTATTTCCAGACTCCTAGTCATGTCTGTGATCTCATCCGGGACTCTGAACAATCTTCGATCACCAAAACACATAACTCATAATAGAAATCGTCATCGAACGTTAAGCGTGCATACCCTACGGGTTCGAGAACTATGTAGACATGACCGAGACACATCTCCGATCAATAACCAACAGCGGAACCTAGATGCTCATATTAGTTCCTACATATTCTACAAAGATCTTTATCGGTCAAACCGCAATGACAACATATATCATTCCCTTTGTCATCGGTATGTTACTTGCCCGAGATTCGATCGTCGGTATCCTCATACCTAGTTCAATCTCATTACCGGCTAGTCTCTTTACTCATTCCGTATTGCATTATCCTGCAACTAACTCATTAGTCACATTGCTTGCAAGGCTTATCGTGATATGCACTACCGAGAGGGCCCAGAGATATACCTCTCCGGTACTCGGAGTGAGTTCTAATCTCGATCTATGCCAACCCAACAAACACCTTCGGAGACACCTGTAGAGCATCTTTATAATCACCCAGTTACATTGTGACGTTTGATAGCACACAAGGTGTTCCTCCGATAGTTGCATAATCTAATAGTCAAAGGAATATGTATAAGTCATGAAGAAAGCAATAGCAATAAAACTTAACGATCATTATGCTAAGCTAACGGATGGGTCTTGTCCATCACATCATTCTCCTAATGATGTGATCCCGTTCATCAAATGACAACACATGTCTATGGTTAGGAAACTTAACCATCTTTGATTAACGAGCTAGTCAAGTAGAGGCATACTAGGGACACTTTGTTTTATCTATGTATTCACACGTGTATCAAGTTTCCAGTTAATACAATTCTAGCATGAATAATAAACATTTATCATGATATAAGGAAATATAAATAACAACTTTATTATTGCCTCTAGGGCATATTTCCTTCAGTCTCCCACTTGCGCTAGAGTCAATAATCTAGATTACATTGTAATGATTCTAATGTTGGAAATATGTCCTAGAGGCAATAATAAAGTGGTTATTATTATATTTCCTAGTTCATGATAGTTGTTTATTGTTCATGCTATAATTGTATTAATCAGAAACCGTAATACATGTGTGAATACATAGACCACAACATGTCCCTACTAAGCCTCTAGTTGACTAGCTCGTTGATCAATAGATGGTTATGGTTTCCTGACCATGGACATTGGATGTCGTTGATAACGGGATCACGAAATTAGGAGAATGATGTGATGGACAAGACCCAATCCAAAGCATAGCACAAGATCGTGCAGTTTGTTTTCTAGAGCTTTTCTAATATCAAGTATCATTTCCTTAGACCATGAGATTGTGCAACTCCCGGATGCCTTAGGAATGCTTTGGGTGTATCAAACGTCACAACGTAACTGGGTGGCTATACAGGTGCACTACAGGTATCTCCGAAAGTGTCTGTTGGGTTGGCACAAATCGAGACTGGGATTTGTCACTCCATATGAGGGAGAGGTATCTCTGGGCCCACTCAGTAATGCATCATCATAATGAGCTCAATGTGACTAAGGAGTTAGCCACGGGATCATGCGTTACAGAATGAGTAAAGAGACTTGCCAGTAACGAGATCGAACGAGGTATGGAGATACCGACGATCGAATCTCGGGCAAGCAACATACCGATGGACAACGGGAATTGTATATGGGATTGATTGAATCCTCGACTTCCTGGTTCATCCGATGAGATCATCGTGGAATATGTGGGAGCCAATATGGGTATCCAGATCCCGCTATTGGTTATTGGCCGGAGAGATGTCTCGGTCATGTCTGCATGGTTCCCGAACTCGTAGGGTCTACACACTTAAGGTTCGGTGACAATTGTATGTGGTTACCGAAGGTTGTTCGCAGTCCCGGATGAGATCCTGGACGTCACGAGGAGTTCCGGAATGGACTGAAGGTGAAGATTTATATATGGGAAGTCCAGTTTAAGTCGCCGGAATAGTTTCGGGGGTTATCGGTATTGTACCGGGACCACCTGCCCCAGAGGGCTTAGTGGGCTGAACATGGGTGGGAACCAGCCCCCTAGTGAGCTGGTGCGCCCCCCAAGGGCCCAAGGTGCCTAGGGTTGGAAACCCTAGGGGGTGGGGGCGCCTCCCACCTGCTTGGGGGGCAAGTCTCCCCCTCCTGGCCGCCGCCGCCCCCCTCTATATGCATCTAGGGGGGCCGGCCCCCTCTCCCCTTCAACCTATAAATAATGGGGGGTTGGGAGGGCAGCCGCACCCTTCCCCTGGTGCAGCCCTTCCACCCTCCAACTCCTCCTCCTCCTCCTCCGTAGTGCTTGGCGAAGCCCTGCCGGAGAACCGCAAGCTCCACCACCACACCGTCGTGCTGCCAGAGTTCTCCCTCAACTTCTCCTTTCCCCTTGCTGGATCAAGAAGGAGGAGACGTCCCCGGGCTGTACGTGTGTTGAGCGCGGAGGCGCCGTCCGTTCGGCGCTTGGATCGGATCTTCCGCGATTTGAATCGCCGCGAGTACGACTCCATCAACCGCGTTCTTGTAACGCTTCCGCTTAGCGATCTTCAAGGGTATGAAGATGCACTCCCTCTCTCTCGTTGCTAGCATGTCCTAGATTGATCTTTGTGACACGTAGGAAAATTTTGAATTATTACTACGTTCCCCAACAGTGGCATCATGAGCTAGGTCTATGCGTAGATTCTATGGACGAGTAGAACACAAGTAGTTGTGGGCGATGATTTTTTCAATTTGCTCACCGTTACTAGTCCTATCTTGATTCGGCGTCATTGTGGGATGAAGCGGCCCGGACCGACCTTACACGTAAGCTTACGTGAGACAGGTTCCACCGACTGACATGCACTTGTTGCAAAAGGTGGCTAGCTGGTGTCTGTCTCTCCCAATTTAGTCGGATCAGATTCGATGAAGAGGGTACTTAAGAAGGGTAAATAGTAATTGGCATATCACCATTGTGGCTTTTGCGTAGGTAAGAAACATTCTTGCTAGAAACCCATAGCAGCCACGTAAAACATGCAACAACAATTAGAGGACGTCTAACTTGTTTTTGCAGGGTATGCTATGTGATGAGATATGGCCAAAAGGATGTGATGAATTATATATGCGATGTATGAGATTGATCATGTTCTTGTAATAGGAATCACGACTTGCATGTCGATGAGTATGACAACCAGCAGGAGCCATAGGAGTTGTCTTAATTTATTGTATGACCTGCGAGTCAATGTAAACGCCATCTAATTACTTTACTTTATTGCTAACTGTTAGCCATAGTAGTAGAAGTAATAGTTGGTGAGACAACTTCATGAAGACACAATAATGGAGCTCATGATGATGAAGATCATGGTGTCATGCCGGTGACGAAGGTGATCATGCCGCGCCCCGAAGATGGAGATCAAAGGCGCAAGATGATATTGGCCATATCATGTCACTTTATGATTTGCATGTGATGTTTATCTTGTTTACATCTTATTTGCTTAGAACGACGGTAGCGTAAATAAGATGACCCCTCACTAAATTTTTTCAAGAAATGTGTTCCCCCTAAGTGTGCACCGTTTTGGAGGTTCGTTGTTTCGAAGCACCATGTGATGATCGGGTGTGATAGATTCTAACGTTCGCATACAACAGGTGTAAGCCAGATTTACACATGCGAAGCACTTAGGTTGACTTGACGAGCCTAGCATGTAGAGACATGGCGTCGGGACACGAGAGACCGAAAGGTCGAACATGAGTCGTATAGTAGATGCGATCATCATGGAGATGTTCACCGTTGATGACTAGTCCGTCTCACGTGATGATCGGACATGGCCTAGTCGATTCGGATCATGTATCACTTAAATGACTAGAGGGATGTCTATCTGAGTGGGAGTTCATTAAATAATTTGATTAGATGAACTTAATTACCATGAACTTAGTCTAAAATTGTCTTTACAATCTATATTGTAGATCCAATGGCCCACGCTAATGTTGCCCTCAACTTCAACGCGTTCCTAGAGAAAACCAAGTTGAAAGACGATGGTAGCAACTATACAGACTGGGTCCGTAACTTGAGGATCATCCTCATAGCTGCCAAGAAAGAATATGTCCTTGAAGCACCACTAGGTGACGCACCATTTTCCCAGCAACTCAAGACGTTATGAACGCCTGGCAGTCGCGTAGTGATGATTACTCCCTGGTTCAGTGCGGCATGCTTTACAGCTTAGAACTGGGGCTCCAAAAGTGTTTTGAGCAACATGGAGCATATGAGATGTTCCAAGAGCGGAAAATGGTTTTCCAAGATCATGCCCGGGTCGATAGATATGAAGTCTTCGACAAGTTCTATAGTTGTAAGATGGAGGAAAACAGTTCTGTCAGCGAGCATATACTCAAAATGTCTGGGTTGCACAACCGCTTGTCTCAGCTGGGAGTTAATCTTCTAGATGACTCGGTCATTGACAAGATCCTCCAGTCGCTTCCACCTAGCTACAATAGCTTTGTGATGAACTACAATATGCAAGGGATGGAGAAGTCCATTCCTGAGTTATATTCAATGCTGAAATCAGTGGACGTGGAGATCAAAAAGGAACATCAAGTGTTGATGGTGAATAAGACCACTAGTTTCAAGAAAGGCAAGGGTAAGAAGAACTTCAAGAAGGACGGCAAGGGAGTTGCCGCGCCCGGTAAGTCAGTTGCCGGGAAGAAGCCAAAGAATGGACCCAAGCTTGAGACTGAGTGCTTTTATTGCAAGGGAAATGGTCACTGGAAGCGGAACTGCCCCAAGTACTTAGCGGATAAGAAGGCCGACAACGCCAAATATATGATATACATGTTATTGATGTGTACCTTACCAGCACTCGTAGTAGCTCTTGGGTATTTGATACCGGTGCGGTTGCTCACGTTTGTAACTCAAAACAGAAGCTGTGGAATAAGCGGAGATTGGTGAAGGACGAGGTGACGATGCGCGTCGGGAATGGTTCCAAGATTGATGTGATCGCCGTCGGCACGCTACCTCTACATTTACCTTCGGGATTAGTTTTAAACCTCAATGATTGTTATTTAGTGCCAGCTTTGAGCATGAACATTGTATCTGGATCTCGTTTAATGCGAGATGGCTACTCATTTAAATTCAAGAATAATGGTTGTTCTATTTATATGAGAGATATGTTTTATGGTCATGCCCCGCTGGTCAATGGTTTATTTTTATTGAATCTCGAACGTGATGTTACACATATTCATAGTGTGAATGCCAAAAGATGTAAGGTTGATAATGATAGTCCCACATACTTGTGGCACTGCCGCCTTGGTCACATTAGTGTCAAACGCATGAAGAAACTCCATGCAAATGGACTTTTGGAGTCTCTTGATTATGAATCATTTGACACGTGCGAACCATTCCTCATGGGCAAAATGACCAAGACTCCGTTCTCCGGAACAATGGAGCGAGCAACCAACTTGTTGGAAATAATACATACTGATGTATGCGATCCAATGAGCGTTGAGGCTCGCGGTGGCTATCGTTATGTTCTCACCCTCACCGATGACTTAAGTAGATATGGGTATGTCTACTTAATGAAACACAAGTCTGAGACCTTTGAAAAGTTCAAGGAATTTTAGAGTGAGGTAGCAACGTGACAGGAAAATAAAGTTCTTACGATCAGATCGTGGAGGAGAATACTTGACTCACGAGTTTGGCACGCACTTAAGAAAATGTGGAATTGTTTCACAACTCATGCCGCCTGGAACACCTCAGCGTAATGGTGTGTCCGAACATCACAATCGCACTCTATTGGATATGGTGCGATCTATGATGTCTCTTACCGATCTACCGCTATCATTTTGGGGTTATGCTTTAGAGACTGCCGCATTCACTTTAAATAGGGCACTGTCGAAATCTGTTGAGACGACACCGTATGAATTATGGTTTGGGAAGAAACCTAAGCTGTCGTTTCTGAAAGTTTGGGGATGCGATGCTTATGTCAAGAAACTTCAACCTGAAAAGATCGAACCCAAATCAGAAAAATGTGTCTTCATAGGATATCCTAAGGAAACTATTGGGTATACCTTCTACCTCAGATCCGAAGGCAAGATCTTTGTTGCAAAGAATGGATCCTTTCTGGAGAAAGAGTTTCTCTCAAAAGAAGTAAGTGGGAGGAAAGTAGAACTTGATGAGGTAGCCCTGATACGTCTCCAACGTATCTACTTTTTCTCACGCTTTTCCTCTTGTTTTGGACTCTAATTTGCATGATTTGAATGAAACTAACCCCGGACTGACGCTGTTTTCAGCAGAACTATCATGGTGTTGTTTTTGTGCAGAAATAAAAGTTCTCAGAATGGAACGAAACTTTGCGAGGATTTTTTATATCAATAATAAGAATTTCTGGAGCCAAGACCCACCGGAGAGAGGCCCCTGGTTGGGCACAACCCACCAGGGTGCGCCCCCCTCTCCTGGCGCGCCCAGGTGGGTTGTCACTACTGCAGTATGCTGCTAACGCGACACTACAATCAGAGACCCTTTCACGAAACTGTGTGCGATGCATTTATCACAAACGGGGATGTAAAAAAACCATCAAAAAAGGTTCAAAACATTTGCAATGGAGGATGCATCAAACACGATTCAGATTTTAGTTGCGTGTGCGATCCAGGGCATACGGTTCAGTCCAATAAACCATTTGTGATGAGGCGGAACAAATGAAACGGGCAGCCTGATGAAGGCGTGTGCGATGTACAGCATACGGTTCACTCGGATGAACTGTTTGTGATTAGGCAACACAAAAGAAACGGTCAGCCAGATCAAGGTGTGTGCGATGTACAACATACAATTCACTTGGATGAACTGTTTTTGATTAGGCAACACAAAAGAAACGGTCAGCCAGATCAAGGTGTGTGCGATGTACGACATGCGGTTCACCTGGATGAACTGTTTGCGTTGAGACAAAAGAACAAAAATGGTTCAATATAACAAATACCATAAATATTGCAAGGTTCAAGTTCAAAGATTACAACGCCCAAATTCAAACATTGCAAGCTGCGTCATTTCTGAAAAGGGATCAGCCGCTAACAAGTCATATATGGGTTTGACACAATAACTTCCAATTGCTTTGCCATATGCTCTTCCAATACGAAGTTTGGCATTTTTGGAGGCACTTCCATTCCGCAGTACCAGCCGCCTCTGATAATCATACCATTGATCTTTCCTAATTAAATGCGTTTTCAACCTCAGTACCCTCAGCACCTTTGCTCTGGCAAGAAAGAACATGGCGAGTGTAATCTCTGGTGGGGTCCCTCGGTAGGATTTCAAAGTAATATTTGAGAGATGCAGATCCAGGCATTCGATGTGATTGTAGTTATCAACATCTTCCACCGGGCCTAATATGCACTGCAAAAGAAGAGAACGTGTTAGTGCCTACATGCAGTTTTGAACACTGCTACACGCCCATTTGGTTTGCAGGATTTGTAAAATGCACCAACGTGCCATCTTCGATCTGTCATGATTAACATGGGCATTAATTTGATTACAATCTAGAAACATGTAGCCTTCTTCACAAGAGGTTGGATTGGATGAAAAATTCCCTAAGAAAACTAGTACAGATGAATCCAAAGGAGAAATGCTTATGGACAATTGTAACCATATGAATGAAGCAACCAATATGGGGTGGGGGTGTATGTCCTAAAATCCTCCAAAATTCCTTCAGAAATTGTAGTACATAGTCATTGTAAACTTGGGAAAAGGTGCAAGAAATTGAACTCCCTTATGGTTAACATTTAACACGAAAGGAACATCACCTCGATATATAGCTTCTTCAGGCACGGAAAGCATCTCAGGCAACTGAAAACTTGGTCCAGGTTGGGGACGACAGATTCTAGTGCCAAGACCTTCACTGTGCCCAGAGTCTGGGTGAAGCTTCGCTAGATGACAGACGAACATACATCTTCAAAACTAGAAATAACGTTGATATCAAGAAGGAGAGGTATATAAGGTGACTGTTGTACCTGAAAGTTGTAGTATTTGACAGACAAGTAGCCCACCACTTCCAATTTCGGCGCAGAAATGACATTGATTCTTGTTGGACCTTGTTGATCAGCTACAAGTAATCTCCCAAGTGAAGGTGTGTCCTGGATGACCATATTGTGGCCCACCTTTTGTGATCTCTCGTTGCAGCACCAGCAACACACATAAATAGTGCGGAGAGTCCTGGAGGTGATGTGCAAGGTACTCGACCAATTCATCGCGTGAAGATGAAGGAACTCCAGTGCAGTACAGCCGCGGAGCAGGCGCTCCATGTGATCCTTTGGGATGCGGACGGCGACGAGCTCGAGGTGCTTCAGTCGTGGTAGAAAAAGAGCGGGTGCGTCATTAGGGGGGGGATGGCAGTTCATGACTTGGCGAGGCGCAGCGTGGGTGCGAAGCGGAGCACGGACGTTGGCAGCAAGCTCATATGCCCATCATTATAACTTAGCTTCTCGAGCTGATCTATGGCGCCGGATCGGAACCACTCGTCAAGCTTGGCTCGCTCCTTGCCATTGGAACGGAACTTGCCCGCGATAAGGCCTTTGATTGGGCCATGGTGACTGCCGAGGATCTGGGAGAACGCATCCAAGCTTTGGCGATAGCCATGGCAGAGCTTGTGGGCGTGGAGGAGGTCGACAGGGGTGCGGAGCCATAGGGTGCGCCACTGCCGGGAAACGGCGGCTGTCCTCGCCCGATTTCTGATTGGGAGGAGGGATATGATGACTATCAACATATCATCGAGGAGGTTGTTGATGAAGTCTAGGCCTGCTGGAATCGCTTGCGGTTCTTTCTCGACCCGCCTCCACTTGTTGGTAGCCTCGTTCTCCACCTCGTCGGCGGGGACGGGAACCTCTGTCTCCATATTCACGCTGTGCTCCGGTGCTTCAGCAGCCCCAGCGTCGCCACTCCCTCCGATGGGGCGCTTCGGCGACATCCTCGTACATTGACGGCTTTGAGGACTCAAAGCAGCGTCGAGGATGCGGGCGGAGAGAGAGGAATTGTGTGTGTGGCGAGGATGGGGGGGGGGGGTTGCAGCCGCTCGACGGCGCCATTAATATAGTCCAGTGGGAGCGAGGCGAGCGGGGGTCCAAGGCTGTCTCGCTTCCCGGTGAGAACGACTGCTTAATCTCTAGTATGAATGAAATCTATGCTTAATTACTCAATTTTAGTTGCAAAAATAGATAGTGGTCTTGATTTTTAGCTGCATATTTTGACAAATCGCAGTGTCTCTTGGCTTAGCGCCGAAGTCTGGTTTTAATTTGCATACCGTAATCTGAACCGTTTGCATTGAAGAGATGCACAGATCCTGTGTTGAATAGCTTGTACGCTTCCGGGTGAGCCTGAGCACCGGACTGCGCTCGCACGCCTCCCATTCAGTCAAGCAGCTGTCCACACGGCACCTCCTATAGCCATAAAAACCAAGACACGTGGCGTCACATGAATGGTTAACCGAACGCAATAAGAGGCAATGGATATCGTTTCGTCCCAAAGGTGGGACGTTCCCTACCAAAAACCATCATGCTTGTTATGAGAAGCTCCGGTTTGTGAGAAGCATATACCCAAACCTGCCCCAAATGGGACAAAATTTGTACCACGGCATGTTGATGCCACTCCATGATAGCATGCCAAGTTTCATGAATTTCAGACGAGTTTTGGATTTACTAGAATTTAAAAACCAGGCATCCCAACGTTTTTCCGCCAATCAACGGTGCCCTGGTGTTTGAAATTCATTCCCATTTCTTGCATGGGACCTAAGCATGCACCCAAGGACACATATTTGATTTTTGAACCAATTTATATGCACTAGAGCATGCGCATGTAGTTCAAATTTGAATTATGCACATAAATGCATTGAAAACTCACTTAATGCATAAAAATGTCCAAACGAACCCCGAAAAATCACAAAAATTCACACAACACTCCTGTTGTTCTATGTTGACACGAGAAAAAAAGCAATAAGAGGCAATGGATATCGTTTCGTCCCGAAAGGTGGGACGTTCCCTACCGAAAACCATCATGCTTGTTGTGAGAAGCTCCGGTTTGTGAGAAGCATATACCCAAACTTGCCCCAAATGGGACAAAATTTGTACCACAGCATGTTGATGCCGCTCCATGATAGCATGCCAAGTTTCATGAATTTTAGACGAGTTTTGGATTTACTAGAATTTAAAAACCAGGCATCTCAATGTTTTGCTGGCAATCAACGGTGCCCTGGTGTTTGAAATTCATTCCCATTTCTTGCATGGGACCTAAGCATGCACCCAAGGACACATATTTGATTTTTCAACCAATTTATATGCACTGGAGCATGCGCATGTAGTTCAAATTTGCATTATGCACATAAATGCATTGAAAACTCAGTTAATGCACAAAAATGTCCAAATGAACCTGAAAAATCACAAAAATTCACACAACACTCATGTTGTTCTATGTTATCACGAGAAAAAAAACTTGAAAGCATTAAGAGGCAATGGATATCGTTTCGTCCCCAAAGGTGGGACGTTCCCTACCGAAAACCATCATGCTTGTTGTGAGAAGCATATACCCAAACCTGCCCCAAATGGGACAAAATTTGTACCACGGCACGTTGATGCCGCTCCATGATAGCATGCCAAGTTTCATGATTTTCAGACGAGTTTTGGATTTACCAGAATTTAAAAACCAGGCATCTCAATGTTTTGCCGCCAATCAACGGTACCCTGGTGTTTGAAATTCATTCCCATTTCTTGCATGGGACCTAAGCATGCACCCAAGGACACATATTTGATTTTTCAACCAATTTATATGCACTGGAGCATGCGCATGTAGTTCAAATTTGAATTATGCACATAAATGCATTGAAAACTCAATTAATGCATAAAAATGTCCAAACGAACCCTGAAAAATCACAAAAATTCACACAACACTCCTGTTGTTCTATGTTGACACGAGAAAAAAACTTGAAAGCAATAAGAGGCAATGGATATCGTTTCGTCCCCAAAGGTGGGACGTTCCCTACCGAAAACCATTATGCTTGTTGTGAGAAGCTCCAGTTTGTGAGAAGCATATACCCAAACCTGCCCCAAATGGGACAAAATTTGTACGGTGACATGTTGATGCCGCTCCATGATAGCATGCCAAGTTTCATGAATTTTAGACGAGTTTTGGATTTACTAGAATTTAAAAACCAGGCATCTCAATGTTTTGCCGGCAATCAACGGTGCCTTGGTGTTTGAAATTCATTCCCATTTCTTGCATGGGACCTAAGCATGCACCCAAGGACAAAGATTTGTTTTTCAACCAATTTATATGCACTGGAGCATGCGCATGTAGTTCAAATTTGAATTATGCACATAAATGCATTGAAAACTCACTTAATGCATAAAAAATGTCCAAATGAACCCCGAAAAATCGCAAAAATTCACACAACACTCCTGTTTTTCTATGTTGACACGAGAAAAAAACTTGAAAGCAATAAGAGGAAATGGATATCATTTCGTCCCCAAAGGTGGGACGTTCCCTACCGAAAACCATCATGCTTGTTGTGAGAAGCTCCGGTTTGTGAGAAGCATATACCCAAACCTGCCCCAAATGGGACAAAATTTGTACCACGGCATGTTGATGCCGCTCCATGATAGCATGCCAAGTTTCATGATTTTCAGACGAGTTTTGGATTAATTAGAATTTAAAAACCAGGCATCTCAATGTTTTGCCGGCAATCAACGGTGCCATGGTGTTTGAAATTCATTCCCATTTCTTGCATGGGACCTAAGCATGCACCCAAGGACAAAGATTTGATTTTTCAACGAATTTATATGCACTGGAGCATGTACATGTAGTTAAAATTTGAATTATGCACATAAATGCATAGAAAACTCACTTAATGCATAAAAATGTCCAAACGAACCCTGAATAATTCCAATTCTTTTATGATCACTGTAGATAAAAGGTCTAGCAATTCAAACACCGTCCATGGCCGCTGTGACCCCAATATGTAATTCAAATCAAGACCAAAAATCAAGTATATCCGACACAGTTTATTATAACCAACCGTGTGAGATGCAACACAAAATATCTTCGGACCGTGTCTGAATAAGGGACCGTGTCTGATGACACTTTGTGGGCCAGTTTTTTGTCTGAAGCGATTCCAAATTTTTGGCTTCCGCGGAAATATATACCTCCCCGCCCCCTCCCCCTTACCAAAAGCCACATTTCCCCTCTTTCTGCCTTCCTTTCTAAGTTGAAACCTTCACTCCTTGCTTGCAGCGCTGCTGCCTCCTCGCCGGCGACCCTCCTTCACGCTGCTCAGCCTCGCCTATCCAGGCAGGTAATCCACACCCGACCCCCATCCTCCTCCTCCTTCCACATCCCACATGCCCCGACCGCCGGTGCGAGCGCGACACCTTCCACCCAAATCACCGACCCCTCCACCAAATAAGCGCCGGCCTAAGCCATGGTGCATGCAATATAGCCAGGACCTCAAGGAGCATTTGGCAGCGGAGAAGCAAATCGTGGCCGCACGCGCCGATGAGGTCGCGATGGCTGCCATTCGTGCCGACCCCTAGATCTTGGAGGAGCACCTCACCGTCGAGGCCACCGTTGACGCCTCACGCGCCGACGCCGCGATGCGGTTGGCTGCTTTAAACGACAGTTCATGGCGTTTTCTCGAGGCCACCATCGGTGCCTTCGACGAAGACTATGAGGTGTTTTCTCAGCGTGCATGTTCTTACCTCATCTCGAGAGCCAGAAGGTTGGTGCCCGGAGCGGCTCAGGCAACTCACCACTACAACAAGGGCACCCACGATGTGGAGGCCTCGCCCTCTTCCATGTCCAAGGAGCCAATCGTCTTCGATATCTCCGACAAGGAGGAGTAGCTTGTCTTATTAGCTCACTATAAGGACCCATGTTCAGTTTGCTAGCTACTGCTTTTCCTTAACAAATTCTAGTGAATTGTGCTATCTACTTTCACCATGCAATCTTCTGCTATAGTGTATATGTTCTATATGTCGTGCAATGTGGTGTTCAATTAACTGCTTGGTTCAATTCTGCAAATGTGATGTTAAATTCTTTAGGGTGCAATATTTCCAAGTTGTTAAGCATGCTTGGTTTGGTTAACCGTCTGATCTTCTATTAGGAGTATGTTATATTGTTCAATTGGTGTTTACTTAACTGCTTGGTTCATTTGTTGTGGCTTGGTTCACTTGTTGTGGTGTTTAGTTAACTGCTTGGTTCAATTCTGCAATGCGATGTTCAATTGTTGTGGCTGCATTCTGTTATTGTATACCATGTGAGCAATAAATCGAATTTGGCTGTACTAAATACATGAGAAACAAATACAATTGCTATATTTCCAAGTTGTTAAGCATGCTTGGTTTGGTTAACTGTCTGATCTTCTATTAGTAGTATGTTATATTGTGCAATGTGTTGCTCAGTTAACGTTTGGTTCATTTGTTGTGGTGTTTAGTTAACTGCTTAGTTCAATTCTGCAATGCGATGTTCAATTGCTGTGGCTGCATTCTCTTATTGTATACCATGTGAGGAATAAATCGAATTTGGCTGTACTAAATAAATGAGAAACAAATACAATTGCTATATTTCCAAGTTGTTAAGCATGCTTGGTTTGGTTAACTGTCTGATCTTCTATTAGGAGTATGTTATATTGTGCAATGTGGTGCTCAGTTAACGTTTGGTTCATTTGTTGTGGTGTTTAGTTAACTGCTTGGTTCAATTCTACAACGCGATGTTCAATTGCCGTGGCTGCATTCTGTTATTGTATACCGTGTGAGGAATAAATCAAATTTGGCTGCACTTAATACATGAGAAACATATACAAGTGCTATATTTCCTAGTTCTTAATCATGCTTGGTTTGGATAAATGGGTTTTCCATGTGGCTTGAATTAATCTGATGAATCTGCAATGTGCTTATTTATCATCAACATATTTTACTGATAGCATGGGAACCCTTACTTAACCTGATGACTAACTACCTTATATGTGTTGCAGGGAAACAATGGGAAGCACTGAGGTTTACAAGATGGTACTAACTATTATACCTTGCCTTTTTGTATTCCTTTGCCCCATTTCCAATATAGAGAAGATATTTATGCACATCCTTGTTTTCAGGCTTCACTGATGATTACCTCTCAAACCACCTCTGTGGTCAGGAGGCGAGGAAAGTTTTCATACAACACCCACCGTTCAATATTGAAGTGTTCCTGAAGAGGTCGAAGGATGGATGGTCAATCATCCACAGGCACTGGCCTAAAGTTGCAAAGACCTTCAACATGAATGAAGGCTCAATATTCGCCTTCCGCTTCAGCAGTTTTCCAGATGAGATGCATCTCTCTATGTACCGTCTATGATGCTAATTTCGAAAGGTTCTAGATGTTGCATGTGAAACTTGCTGCTGGTGCAGTTGTGTAATGGGGTAGCTGAGTGCTGAAGCTATATCATGTTGTACTCTGATGTATTTCAATTATGAAATCCTGCTTCCTTAATATGGAAATGGAATATATTATGTGCTTAATATGAATGTCAATTAGATTAGTAAATGGATTATTAATAATGGCAATTAGCCCGCTAATTGGCCAATTAGCTTGCTAATTGGGTTTTCCTGTTGCAAACGGTTAATGAGAAACCACCGTGGGCGATGACCTCAGGCAACGCACACATTTTCTAGGAATAAACCGTGTTGGATCAATGAACAATCACACACGACATTCTCTTCAAAACTGTTTGCGTTACGCCACCTTGCACAAACGTTTTCCTTGTATTGACTGTGTGGGATGTATATACGAACGGAAACGTTTAGTGGTGACTAACTGTGTGGGATGTACTTAAGACCGAAAATGATTTTGCCTGTATAATTGTATTTTTTTGAGCACTACTATACATATTTCTGTATTTGAGTGCTCGCCGGTCGCACACGACCTCATTTTGCCGAGCGTGTGTGCCAGGAGGGCATATCCCCAATGGTTTCTGGGTCGTGTGGGAAGGACCTCCCTATCGCCCACACTCACTTGGCGATGGTTCCGAATGCCGTCGCGGAAAGGGGTTAAAAACCGTTTGTTTAGGACCGATGCGCACCAGTGTGTACCCACCTGGTGGCCCCACTGACGCTATAAAATCACATTATTCCAGAAAAAATGAGGGAAAAAGAATTATTGTGATCCACGAGACGGAGCCGCCGCCAAGCCTGGTTCTTCCTCGGGAGGGCAGATCTGGAGTCCGTTTGGGGCTCTGGAGAGGGGGATCTTCGTTCTTCGTCATCACCAACCCATCTCCATCACCAATTCCATGATGCTCCCCACCGGGAGTGAGTAATTCCTTCGTAGGCTCGCTGGTCGGTGAGGAGTTGGATGAGATTCATCATGTAATCGAGTTAGTTTTGTTAGGGCCTGATCCCTAGTATCCACTATGTTCTTAGATTGATGTTGCTATGACTTTGCTATGCTTAATGCTTGTCACTTTGGGCCCGGGTGCCATGAACTCAGATCTGAACCGTTTATGATTCATCATTATATCCATGTTTTAGATCCGATCTTGCAAGTTATAGTCACCTACTATGGTTATGATCCGACAACCCCGGAGTGACAACAACCGGGCCCACTCTCGGTGATGACCATAGTTTGAGAAGTTCATGTATTCACTATGTGTTAATGCTTTGTTCCGATTCTCTATTAAAAGGAGGCCTTAATATCCCTTAGTTTCCATTATGGACCCCGCTGCCACAGGAGGGTAGGACAAAAGATGTCATGCAAGTTCTTTTAATAAAGAACGTATGACTATTTACGGAATACATGCCTACATTATATCGATGAATTGGAGCTAGTGCCATATCGCCCTAGGTTATAACTGTTACATGATGAATGTCATCCAACAAGTCATCGATCCAATGCCTACGAATTTATCTTATATTGTTTCTGCTAAGTTACTACTGCCATCATCACTGTTACACTTGCTACAAAACTACCACTATCACTGTTACCGTTGCTGCTGTCACTACTATCAAAACTATCAAACTACTTTGCTACTGATCACTTTGCTGCAGATAATTAATCTCCAGGTGTGGTTGAATTGACAACTCAGCTGCTAATACCTTCAAATATTCTTTGGCTCCCCTTGTGTCGAATCTATAAATTTGGGTTGAATACTCTACCCTCAAAAACTGTTGCGATTCCCTTTACTTGTGGGTTATCAAGACCTTTTTCTGGCGCTATTGCCGGGGAGCATAGCTATATTTGTTGAGTCACTTGGGATTATTACCAATTTATCACTATGAAGAATCTGTAGGATCCAAAGACTAAGATATTTCCCTCAAAGACGAGGGGAGGTAAGGAACTGCCATCCAGTTCTACTTTAGATTCACCTTCTGTTATGAGTAAAATTGCAACACCACCACATGCTATCAATTCTTATATGTCGCAAGTTATTGATGATGCTACTTCTATTATGAATGATGCTTATGATGATGCTAGTACCTTGTTTGATAATGATGATGTGCCACTTGGTGAATTTCTTGATAAACAAATTTCTAGAGTAATACAACATGATGTTGTTGAATCTGATGATGAGCTTGAAACTGAAACTCCTGAAACACCTGCTAGAACTAGCCTTCCTAGATATGAATTGCCTAAGGTGCCGGAAGGTTATGTTATGAATGAGGAGACAACTAGAGATATTCTTGCTTGTAAGGATAGAGATGATCCAGAGAAATGACTATGCGAGTATAAACAAAAATCTATGAATGCTAGAATGAAATGTGATCCTAAGTTTTCTACTTCACCTATCTTTATTGATGATAAGGATTATGAATTCTCTGTCAACCTAGAGTTAATTACTTTGGTTGAATCTGATCCTTTCCATGGTTATGAACTGAAACTGTTGTGGCACATCTTACTAAGTTGAATGAAATAGCCACCCTTTTTATTCATGATGAAAAGACTCGCTATTACTTTATTCTCAAATTATTTCCGTTCTCATTAAAGGGTGATGCTAAAGCTTGGTACAATACCCTTGCTCCTGGTTGTGTGCGTAGTCCCCAGGATATGATTTATTACGTCTCTGAAAAATATTTTCCTGCTCATAAGAAACAAGCTGCCTTATAGGAAATATTTAACTTTGTGCAAACTAAAGAAGAGAGTCTCCCACAAGCTTGGGGGAGGCTTTGCCAGTTACTTAATGCTTTGCCTGATCATCCTCTTAAGAAAAATGAAATACTTGATATCTTCTATAATGGACTAACCGATGCTTCTAGGGACTTCCTAGATAGTTGTGTTGGTTGTGTTTTCAGGGAACGAACTATTGGACAAGTTGAAGAATTATTGAATAATATATTGAAAAATTATGATGATTGGACTATTCCTGAACCACCGCCTAAACCCACTCCGAAGAAGAGGGGTATATTATATCTCAGTCCTGAAGATATGCAAGAGGCAAAGAAATCTATGAAGGAAAAAGGTATTAAAGTTGAGGATGTTAAAAATTTACCTCCTATTGAAGAAATACATGGGCTTGATACACCACCATTGCCTAAGGTGGTAGAGGTAAATTCTCTTATGAACTTCAATGATAATGACCATCCTCACAATATGCATCCTAGCCAATGCCTTTATGAATTTGAAAACTGTATTAGAAAACAATATCACTTCAATGCAAATGTTATGAAACAATTGAAATACAATTCTGATATGATTGCTCGCTTGAGTGACTTGTTATTTAGAATATCAAATGATGTTAGAGGTGTTGGAAAACATGATTCTATGGTTCAAACACAGTTAGAACAAGTTGCTAAATCACAAAGAGAATTGCTTGATGAAATGAATCATAATATGCATGACTTTGCTGTTAGAGTTGCAACTAGAGGAGGTAAAATGACTCAGGAACCACTTTATCATGAGGGACACCCAAAAAGAATTGAACAAGATTCACAAAGAAATAACACTAGTGCACCTAGTCCTTATAAAAGGAAGAAGAAAAAGAAAAATGGTAGGACTTTGCACACTTCTAGTGAACCTGAAATAGAGAAACCTCTTGATAATGAAAATGAAACTTCTATCTCAGATGCTGAAACTCAATCTGGTAATGAACACTCACCTAGTGATAATGAAGAAGGTAATGATGAGGTTCATGAAGACACTCAACCAAATAATGATAAAGAGCCAGATAATGATGTTGAGATAGAACCACCTGTTGATCTTGATAACCCACAACCTAAGAATAAAAGATATGATAAAAGAGACTTTGTGGCTCGGAAACAAGGTAAAGAAAGAGAACCGTGGGTTCAAAAACCTATGCCTTTTCCACCCAAGTCAACTAAAAAGAATGATGATGAAGAATTTGAACGCTTTGCTGAAATGCTGAGGCCAGTCTTTTTGCGTACTCGCTTGACTGATATCTTGAAAATGCCTCCTTATGCAAAGTATATGAAAGACATCATAACAAATAAGAGAAAAATACCAGAAGCTGAAATCTCCACTATGCTTGCTAATTATACCTTTAAAGATGGAGTACCTAAAAAACTTGGAGATCCGGGAATACCAACTATACCTTGCTCTATCAAAAAGAATTATGTGAAAACTGCTTTGTGTGATTTATGAGCTGGTGTTAGTGTTATGCCTTTCTCTTTATATAAAAGACTTGACTTGAATAAACTCACACCTACTGAAATATCTTTGCAAATGGCTGACAAATCAACTGCCATACCAATCGGTATTTGTGAGGATGTGCCCGTTGTTGTTGCTAATGTTACTATTTTGATTGACTTTGTTATACTTGAGATGCCCGAGGACGACAACATGTCGATTATCCTTGGTAGACCCTTCTTGAATACTGCAGGGGCTGTTATTGATTGCAATAAAAGCAAGGTCACTTTTCATATCAATGGTAATGAGCATAGGTGCACTTTCCGAAGAAACAATTCCAAGTGAATGGTATTAATGTTATTGAAAAATCTCCGACAATCACTATTGGAAGTTTTCAAATACCTCTACCTACTGTCTAAAAGAAATATGAAATGCTTATTGTTGGAGACATTCATATCGCCATTGAGGTAACTTAGTGATTTAAGAAAGTTCTTTGGTTTCATGCTAATCGAAAGTGGTTGTTAACAAGACCTGATCAACCTTATTAATAAATCATTTTTGAGCGGTATGAAGTTCATGAATTTAGTAAGCACTACCTTCTAACCCTACCTTTTATTCTCTGTTTTTATTAGTTAAATAAATTAAAATGCCATGTTTTGTCTTTTTTTGAATTCCCCGTGCAATAAAAAATGACCCAAAAATAAAAGTTCTCAGAATGCCCTGAAAATTGGACATGATTTTTTTCCGAATATTTCTAAATTTTTGGTGCAAATAATACCAGAGGGAGGTGCACCAGGTGGGCACAACCCACCTGGGCGCGCCAGGACCCCCAGGCGCGCCCTGGTGGGTTGTGGTCCCCACATGGGCCCCCTCACTTACCTCTTCATCCCACATCATCACTTACTTCCAGAAAAAAATCTCCATTCCTCTCTCTCCCGTGTTCTTGAGCTCAAAACCGCGGATTTTGATCTCTTTGCTCGAAGCTCCGTTTCCGAAACTGTTTCGGGGGATTGTTGCTTGGGATGTGACTCCGCCATTTGTCCAATTAGTTTTTGTTTTATTGGTTTATACTTTGAATAATTAGCTACTCTTGGTGCTGCTGTAGATGTGCTTGCATGTTGAATTCTTAGTGTTCTAAGTAGTTTGAATGCTTGTTATGGCCTCTATGTATCCCTATGAGTAGTTGCTATCAATTTCATAAAGTTTTGTTGACAAATTTTTTGTCACCTCAAAATTTTTATTTCTAGAAAATTGTACGCGGACATGATGAACTTATTTGGAAGGAGTTCTTCGAGGAGGCGATCCTCGGGGGCATCTTCTAGTGATAGTTCTGTCCGCCGATCTTCTGTTGAACCAAGTGAAAGTTCCACACGAAGTGCTGCTACCAAAACATGCTTATGAACTTGCGATGAGTATATGATGCGAGTGGGCATTAAGGAGGAATTTGAGCAATATGTTCACAATGCCGGTCTCGGTCCCTACCTTTCAGATAAGTGTGAACAACACCAACTTATCACTGAATCATTTGTCAAAGGATTTAAATATTTTCCACGTGAGTCTAGGGTGTCGTTTATGCTTTATGATAATCCATATACTATTCCATTAGAGAATTTTGCTTATCATTGCAAACTTCCATTTTGGGGTTCGCTTGATGAGCCACCAACGGCTGAGTATGAATCTTTCTTGACTAGCCTTTGTTACGGTGAAAATAGGGGAGTGAGACAAGGAAGAATAAAGAGCATTCACTTTCCCGCAGTTCAGTATTTTGCTTT
Organism: Triticum aestivum; assembly: GCF_018294505.1. Lineage (NCBI taxonomy): Eukaryota > Viridiplantae > Streptophyta > Magnoliopsida > Poales > Poaceae > Triticum > Triticum aestivum. Next base: position 583,368,848 of record NC_057799.1, on the reverse strand, counting down.
ATTTAACGGGAAATGCATAGTAGGCAAGCAAGATTGTAGCATACTTTGTGCGCCAGACTTGAGCCTCATTCACACCGCTCTCACTGGTGAAAGGAATTATAACCTTGGAGCAATTGTTGCACGTAGACTTCAGCATAACGCCAAAAGTGGCTGGTTCTATGGTGGAATTTATGCCACACGTCTAGCACGAGGGCTGGTTGTTTCACCTTTGCCCTTTTATCCTATCTTACCCACTCGTTATTTAGATTTTGATGCTTTAAAAGAGCATAAAATCCTTAAAGGAAAGATTCATGACTTCACTTATAATCTGATATTTAACCAATCATCTGTTGTGGACACATATTTGCCTGCGCCTGCTCTTTTTGACTATAACAACAGGGGAAGATATTTTGTTCTTGAGAGCGAGGCCCGAGCTCATAACGCAGCAGGGGTGGCGGCACGGCGTGCCGAGGCATCTGCACCGAGAGCCTCTGTGAGCTACCACGCTGACTACTACCCTCCAGGCTACTGATCGACTGCCAAGTTAGGCCAAAAGCCTAAGCTTGGGGGAGTACGTGTTCTTACCGACATTACATTCATGCTCACGTATCATTCTATTTGTCGGTGCTCACACTTTTTCATTGTATCATCCATGCTTAGATTTATTTTCTTGCTTTCTTCTTGTGTGTTTGAAAAACTTTAGAAAAACCAAAAAAATTAGTTGCAGTAATTTACTTTCTATGCATGCTTAGTAGTAGTACTAAAAAGAAAATCCAAAAAGATTTCCTTGTTCTTCTTTTGCTTGTTGGGAGCTTTCCCGTGTAAATAGTTTTTCTCGTTTTTGTTTGCTTGTTGAAGAAAACCAAAACCTCCAAAAATATTTTAGTGTGTTTCTCTGAATTTGTTTTCCTTTTATTCAAGTTGTACCGAGGAGAAGACCACGATGAAAATGTTGAGTGACTCTCATATGAATAATTGTTGAACTAATAAAGAGCACATTTTACCTTGTCTTGTCCTGTTGAATAAAATGTTTGCAGATTCCAGCTTAGTCCATGGCACTCTTGCACTATTATTATTTTCATATCGTTCGGTCATGCAAGTGAAAGGCAATAATGACAATATTTGATGAACTGGCCGTGGCAAAGAGAAACTGGTATGAACTCGACTTGTTCTGTTTGTGTAAATTTGTTTATCCTAGTACCCATGCTTTAGCCCGTTATGATTAAACATGTTTGCAATGACAATTAGAGATTATAGTTTCGCATGCCATGCATAAGTAGCTGGGAGTTGATAATGATTCATCTTGGATATCAACATAGCGTTAAAATGATTGTGATGTAGTATGATGATATGGTATCCTCCTCTGAATGTTCGAGTAGCTTGACTTGGCACATGTTCATGCATGTAGTTGAATCAAAACCAACATAGCCTCTATGATATTTATGTTCATGGTGTTCATATACTACTCATGCTAGTGTCCAATGTTACTTATGCATAATGCATGGTTATGGTCGTTGTTGCTCTCTAGCTGTCCGCTTCTCAATCTTAATTGCTAGCCTTCGCCTGTACTAAGTGGGAATTCTGCTTGTACATCAAAAACCTTGAACCCAAAGTTATTCCAGATGAGTCCACCATACCTACCTATATGCGGTATTACCCTGCCGTCCTAAGTAAATTTGCATGTGCCACCTCTAAAAACTTCTAAAAATTATCCTTTTTGTGTGCCTGGATCGTTCATGGAACGACAGGAGGTGGTCGATATCTTCCATGCTAAGCGGGTTATTCTCAGGTCAAGTGTTTATTCACTCGCCATCGCACGAGAAAATGGGCGGTAATAGGGATTCCCAGCCCCGAACTAAAAAATGCAAATAATTAAACAAAACTCTCCCGGGACTGATGTTGGTATGGACGGCACCCATTGTTTCGGACAAGCCGTGGAGTGTGATTGATGGTAGAGGGGGGAGTAAACCTTTACTTTTATCGCTTGGGAACCGCCACTAGCGTGCTTAGCATGGAAGATGTTGATAACTGATGGTCGTGAAGTGAATAAGAAGGGTGCATGTCTCAAAATATCATTTATCTCTGTTTTAAAAACTGAGCTCTGGCACCTCTGCAAATCAATGCTTCCGTCTATGAAGGGACTTTCTATTTAATTTTATGTTGTGTCAACACCTTCTAAAAACAAGCGCCAGGAACTGAGTAGAGCACAACTGTCATGATTTATGCATTATGTATAGCTAATGTTGGGTGCATCATGACCGGATCTTTTCTACCATGAATTACAATGTTTAGTCGCTGCTTGAACTTTGGAGGTGCTCTGCATTTATGTTTTGCGGTCTCAGAAAGGGCTAGCGAGATGCCATTATTGTCATATTATATCATGGTTGTTTTGACAACGTGTTGCTGTTTGAGATATCTTATTATTGCTCGCTAGCTGATTATGTCATTGATATGAGTCATTATAATCTTTAAGAGTTATTGTCGACATGGTTACTTATAATGTTGGCTGAAAACCTGGGTGCTGTTTAAGCTTATTTATGCAAACAAGAGCAAAAGAGTTCATAAAAGTTTTTCTTTCTCACTTTCAGTTTATCAACTGAATTGCTTGAGGACAAGCAAAGGTTTCAGCTTGGGGGAGTTCATACGTCTCCAACATATCTACTTTTTCTCACGTTTTCCTCTTGTTTTGGACTCTAATTTGCATGATTTGAATGAAACTAACCCCGGACTGACGCTGTTTTCAGCAGAACTATCATGGTGTTGTTTTTGTGCAGAAATAAAAGTTCTCAGAATGGAACGAAACTTTGCGAGGATTTTTTATATCAATAATAAGATTGCTAGAGCCAAGACCCACCGGAGAGGGGGCCCTGGTTGGGCACAACCCACAAGGGCGCGCCCCCCTTTCCTGGCGCGCCCAGGTGTGTTGTACCCACCTGGTGGCCCCGCTGACGATCCCCCTGACGCTACAAAATCACATTATTCCAGAAAAAAATGAGGGAAAAAGAATTATTGTGATCCACGAGACGGAGCCGCCGCCAAGCCCTGTTCTTCCTCGGGAGGGCAGATCTGGAGTCCGTTTGGGTCTCCGGAGAGGGGGATCTTCGTTCTTCATCATCACCAACCCATCTCCATCGCCAATTCCATGATGCTCCCCACCGGGAGTGAGTAATTCCTTCGTAGGCTCGCTGGTCGGTGAGGAGTTGGATGAGATTCATCATGTAATCGAGTTAGTTTTGTTAGGGCCTGATCCCTAGTATCCACTATGTTCTTAGATTGATGTTGCTATGACTTTGCTATGCTTAATGCTTGTCACTTTGGGCTCGGGTGCCATGAACTCAAATCTGAACCGTTTATGAATTCATCATTATATCCATGTTTTAGATCAGATCTTGCAAGTTATAGTCACCTACTACGGTTATGATCCGACAACCCTGGAGTGACAACAACCAGGCCCATTCTCGGTGATGATCGTAGTTTGAGGAGTTCATGTATTCACTATGTGTTAATGCTTTGTTCCTGTTCTCTATTAAAAGGAGGCCTTAATATCCCTTAGTTTCCATTATGGACCCCGCTGCCACGGGAGGGTAGGACAAAAGATGTCATGCAAGTTCTTTTAATAAAGCACGTATGGCTATTTACGGAATACATGCCTACATTATATCGATGAACTAGAGCTAGTGTTGTCTCGCCCTAGGTTATAACTGTTACATGATGAATATCATCCAACAAGTCACCGATCCAATGCCTACGAATTTATCTTATATTGTTTCTGCTAAGTTACTACTGCTATCACCACTGTTACACTTGCTACAAAACTACTGCTATCACTGTTACTGTTACCGTTGCTGCTGTCACTACTATCAAAACTATCAAACTACTTTGCTACTGATCACTTTGCTGCAGATAATTAATCTCCAGGTGTGGTTGAATTGACAACTCAGCTGCTAATACCTTCAAATATTCTTTGGCTTCCCTTGTGTCGAATCTATAAATTTGGGTTGAATACTCTACCCTCGAAAACTGTTGCGATCCCCTATACTTGTGGGTTATCAACCCCCTCTTGAACCGGAGAGTAGCGCAACTCAGGAAGATGTTTCTGTGGTGCCTGCACCGACTAGAGAGGAAGTTAATGATGATGATCATGAAACTTCGGGTCAAGTTGCTACTGAACTTCGTAGGTCCACAAGGACACGTTCCGCACCAGAGTGGTACGGCAACCCTGTCCTGGAAATCATGTTGTTGGACAACGGTGAACTTTCAAACTATGAAGAAGCGATGGCGGGCCCGAATTCCAACAAATGGCTTGAAGCCATGAAATCCGAGATAGGATCCATGTATGAAAACAAAGTATGTACTTTGACAGACTTGCCCGATGATCGGCAAGCCATAGAGAATAAGTGGATCTTTAAGAAGAAGACTGACGCGGATGGTAATGTGACCGTCTATAAGGCTCGGCTTGTCGCTAAGGGTTATCGACAAGTTCAAGGGGTTGACTATGATGAGACCTTCTCACTCGTAGCGAAGCTGAAGTCCGTCCGAATCATGTTAGCAATTGCCGCATTCTATGATTATGAGATCTGGCAAATGGACGTCAAAACAACATTCCTTAACGGTTTCCTTACGGAAGAATTGTATATGATGGAGCCGGAAGGTTTTGTCGATCCTAAGAATGCTGACAAAGTATGCAAGCTCCAGCACTCCATCCATGGGCTGGTGCAAGCATCTCAGAGTTGGAACATTCGCTTTGATGAAATGATCAAAGTGTTTGGATTTATACAGACTTATGGAGAAGCCTGTATTTACAAGAAAGTGAGTGGGTGCTTTGTAGCATTTCTCATATTATATGTGGATGACATACTGTTGATGGGAAATGATATAGAACTTTTGGAAAGCATAAAGGCCTACCTGAATAAGTGTTTTTCAATGAAGGACCTTGGAGAAGCGGTTTACATATTAGGCATCAAGATCTATAGAGATAGATCGAGACGCCTCATTGGTCTTTCACAAAGCACATACCTTGACAAGATATTGAAGAAGTTCAATATGGATTAGTCCAAGAAGGGGTTCTTGCCTGTATTGCAAGGTGTGAGATTGAGCGCAGCTCAACTCCCGACCTCGGCAGAAGTAAGAGAAAAGATGAGTGTCATCCCCTATGCCTCGGCCATTGGCTCTATTATGTATGCCATGCTGTGTACTAGACTTGATGTGAACCTTGCCATAAGTTTGGTAGGGAGGTACCAAAGTGATCCCGGAGTGGAACACTGGACAGAGGGTCAAGAATATCCTGAAGTACCTGAAAAGGACTAAGGATATGTTTCTCATTTATGGAGGTGACAAAGAGCTCATCGTAAAGGGTTACGTCGATGCTAGCTTCGACACAGATCTGGATGACTCCAAGTCACAAACCGGATACGTGTATATTTTGAATGGTGGGGCAGTCAGTTGGTGCAGTTGCAAGCAAAACGTCGTGGCGGGATCTACATCTGAAGCGGAGTACATAGCTGCTTCGGAAGCAGCTCAGGAAGGAGTCTGGATGAAGGAGTTTATCACCGACCTAGGAGTGATTCCCAACGCGTCGGGCCCGATGACTCTCTTCTGTGACAACACTGGAGCTATTGCCATTGCCAAGGAACCCAGGTTTCACAAGAAGACAAACCACATCAAGCGCCGCTTCAACTCCATTCGTGAATATATTCAAGATGGAGACATAGATATTTGTAAAGTACATACGAATCTGAATGTCGCAGATCCGTTGACTAAACCTCTTTCACGAGCAAAACATGATCAACACCAGAACTCTATGGGTGTTCGATTCATCACAATGTAACTAGATTATTGACTCTAGTGCAAGTGGGAGACTGTTGGAAATATGCCCTAGAGGCAATAATAAAGTGGTTATTATTATATTTCCTTGTTCATGATAATTGTCTATTGTTCATGCTATAATTGTATTAATCGGAAACCATAATACATGTGTGAATCCATAGACCACGACATGTCCCTAGTAAGCCTCTAGTTGACTAGCTCGTTGATCAATAGATGGTTGTGGTTTCCTGACCATGGACATTGGATGTCGTTGATAACGGGATCACATCATTAGGAGAATGATGTGATGGACAAGACCCAATCCTAAGCATAGCACAAGATCGTATAGTTCATTTGCTAGAGCTTTTCTAATGTCAAGTATCATTTCCTTAGACCATGAGATTGTGCAACACCCGGATGCCATAGGAATGCTTTGGGTGTATCAAACGTCACAACATAACTGGGTGTCTATAAAGGTGCACTATAGGTATCTCCAAAAGTGTCTGTTGGGTTGGCACGAATCGAGACTGGGATTTGTCACTCCGTATGATGGAGAGGTATCTCTGGGCCCACTCGGTAATGCATCATCATAATGAGCTCAATGTGACTAAGGAGTTAGCCACGAGATCATGCGTTACAGAACGAGTAAAGAGACTTGCCGGTAACGAGATTGAACGAGGTATGGGGATACCGACGATCAAATCTCGGGCAAGTAACATACCGATGGACAAAGGGAATTGTATACGGGATTGATTGAATCCCCGACATCGTGGTTCATCCGAAGAGATCATCGTGGAACATGTGGGAGCCAATATGGGTATCCATATCCCACTATTGGTTATTGGCCGGAGAGATGTCTCGGTCATGTCTGCATGGTTCCCGAACCCGTAGGGTCTACACACTTAAGGTTCGGTGATGCTAGAGTTGTAATGGGAAATTGTATGTGGTTACCGAAGGTTGTTCGGAGTCCCGGATGAGATCCTGGATGTCACGAGGAGTTCTCCCTCAATTTCTCCTTTCCCCTTGCTGGATCAAGAAGGAGGAGACGTCCCCGGGATGTACGTGTGTTGAACGCGGAGGCGCCGTCCGTTGGGCGCTTGGAACGGATCTTCCGCGATTTGAATCGCCGCGAGTATGACTCCATCAACCGCGTTCTTGTAACACTTCCGCTTAGCGATCTTCAAGGGTATGAAGATGCACTCCCTCTCTCTCGTTGCTAGCATCTCCTAGATTGATCTTGGTGACACGTAGGAAAATTTTGAATTATTACTACGTTCACCAGCATCTAACACCCATGGATTCTTGGTGCTGATCATGTTTTGCTCGTGGAAGAGGCTTAGTCAACGGGTCTGCAACATTCAGATCCGTGTGTATCTTGCAAATCTCTATGTCTCCCTCCTTGAATTGATCATGGATGGAGTTGAAGCGTCTCTTGATGTGTTTGGTTCTCTTGTGAAATCTCGATTCCTTCGCTAAGGCAATTGCTCCGGTATTGTCACAAAAGATTTTCATCGAAGCCGATGCACTAGGTATTACTCCTAGATCGGATATGAACTCCTTCATTTGTTGCTTTTGAAGCAGCTATGTACTCCGCTTCACACGTAGTGTCGGAGTAATGGGCCACAGGTAGCCTAACCCGAGTCCCTGAGCATTTCAAGACATTCGGGCCGCCTGCGCCCCTAAAGCATTAAGAGCGAAGCGCCGCCTTCTGGTGGCCGGCTGGCTCATGTGGCCGGCTGAAAGAAGGCGGCCAAGCACTAGAAGACGACCCCAAGATGGGCCGACTACTAGCAGGCGGCCTGCGGAGAGGCCGGCTCCTAGCAGGTGGCCCACGACGCCCTCAATGTCTGCGCCTCCATCAAGAAGATGGGACAGGATGTGGCTACAGTGTAGCCCATCACCCCCATATCCAGGGCACGGCGTGGCCACAGTGCCCCGTACGGGCGGAGATCTCCGCACGGCGCGGCACTTTTGCCACTCCACCCTTGACGTCACTCCTGTCAGGCGGAGCCCCGCCCCCACGACGGCCTGTCAGTACGGCCTACAGACGATGGGTCCTACCAGGCAGCGAGAGCCCGGAAGGCGGCAGAAGCTTGACCAGTCGGACCCAAGGGAGGCCGGCCTCTAGAAGGCGGCCCACTCTTCCCTCGGGGTCCATGCGCCATTAACCAGATGAGACACGGTGTGGCTACAGTGATCTCCCGCCAGACGGCAGGACTGTAGCCACGCCTCCCCGACCAAGTATGCGTTATTAGCATTACGGCTACAGTAACAAGCAGCCGGCAAGACCCACGAGCGGCGGGAGCGGCCTGTCGGCCCTGCACTAGACCAATCGGCGGGGCCCACCAGGCGGCGGGCCCCAGCAGCCGGCGGAGAAGCCGGCGGCCAGAAAGATTGACAGCTGGGTCCCACACCCGGCCAGATTACTATTGTACCCCTGGGGGTAGGCCTATATAAACCCCCCAGGGCACCCATGCAAAGGGTTCCCAGCCTGTTAGACCTAGACTCACACATAGAGGGAGGAGGGAGCCAACCTTGCTTTCTTCTACCTCTAGCAAACAGCTCGAGGAGCACCATTGTACTCACTAGTGCCTTAGTGATCATGCGGAGACCCCGCAGAGCAGGACTAGGGGTGTTATCTCCTAGGAGAGCCCCGAACCTGGGTAAAGTACGCCGGCGTTCGTGTCTACGCCTCATCCCGCTTCCGGGCACCGGCGATGTTCTACTCGCTCCCACCATGATAAGCCATCCTTTGGCATATGTCGCACCCAACCCCCGACATTTGGCGCCCACCATGGGGCGAGGTGCACCGTCGTCCGGAGACCTGCTCTGGACGGGAACCCTGTTCCTTCCTGGTGAGCACAGCCAGCCCGGCATGCCAGACGGCGTCTGCACCAACGCGCTGCACGGCGCGGAGGTCGCCTGTGCGGCGAGATGCCTCGCCGACCTTGTTGGCGAGATTCGCCTCTCCGACGAGCCAGCGTCGGACGCGGGCACAGATGGCCCCGAGAGCCGCCTCATCAGCCTCCTCGACCAGCTCCACGTCGTCAGCGAGCCTGCTGTGGACCTGGAGTCGGTTGGTTCCACCGACCCGATGCTTGTCGACTCCGACATGGCGTCGCTCGACGCGTTCCCCACCAACGTGGTGGTCTACGATGAGCCGCTTCCTCGCGAGGTCAGCAGCGGAAGCACCATCACAGAGGTGCTTGTCATTAGCCATGGCGAGCACTCGGGCGGGGACGGTGCTCGAGACCCGCTCGAGGAGGCATTGCAAGACCTGACTGCGCCTATCCCAGAAGACGCCGACGCCGAGACGCTGGAAGCACGCCGTGTCCAGCTCGTCGAGAGCGCCAATAGGCTAGCCAGCATGAGATGCCTTTCGGAGGCCTACCAGCGCGAGATGGACCGCGCCGTTGGTGGCACGCCGGCTCCTGGCGGGCCTAGCCACATCGGTACGGCCCGGCAGCGCGGCGCGGCCATTGCCCGCATGTTCGGGGCAGATTGCCCTGTCTACGCCACGCCCGCGGAGAACATACGAGCTACCCAGGTGGTAGCAGACGAGCTGGACAAGCTCAAGGGCGGCAAGCGTCGCCACATGACAGAGCACGTCCAGCGGCTCATCGACGCGGCTGCCGAGCAGCAAGAGGCCGGCTGCCGTACTGAAGTGCCCAACCGGCGGAACAACGACCCGCCTCCTCGCCGAGATCAAGGCGCGACATCCCGGACGCCGACTGGTGGCGTCCGCGATAGAAGAGACAAGGAGCCGGGTGCCAGCCGTAGCCGGACTCGCATCACCATCGAGCGCGACCAAGACGGCCGCCCAAGAGCAGTGGAACGACGGGGTGACTGTCCGCCTCCCCCTCCTCCCCGTAGGGAGAGGCGCGTGATACGTCTCCAACGTATCTATAATTTTTGATTGTTCCATGCTATATTATATTCTGTTTTGGACATTAATGGGCTTTATTATACACTTTTGTATTATTTTTGGGACTAACCTATTAACCGGAGGCCCAACCCAGAATTGCTGTTTTTTGCCTATTTCAGAGTTTCGCAGAAAAAGAATATTAAACGGAGTCCAAACGGAATGAAACCTTCGGGAACGTGATTTTCGGAACGAACGTGATCCAGAGGACTTGGACCCTACGTCAAGACATCAACCAGGAGGGCACGAGGTAGGGGGGCGCGCCTACCCCCCTGGGTGCACCCTCCACCCTCGTGGGCCCCATGTTGCTCCACCGACGTACTTCTTCCTCCTATATATACCTACGTACCCCCAAACTACCAGATACGGAGCCAAAAACCTAATTCCACCGCCGCAACCTTCTGTACCCATGAGATCCCATCTTGGGGCCTTTTCCGGAGCTCCGTCGGAGGGGGCATCGATCACGGAGGGCTTCTACATCAACGCCATAGCCTCTCCGATGATGTGTGAGTAGTTTACCTCAGACCTTCGGGTCCATAGTTATTAGCTAGATGGCTTCTTCTCTCTTTTTGGATCTCAATACAATGTTCTCCCCCTCTCTTGTGGAGATCTATTCGATGTAATCTTCTTTTGCGGTGTGTTTGTTGAGATCGATGAATTGTGGGTTTATGATCAAGTTTATCTATGAACAATATTTGAATCTTCTCTAAATTATTTTATGTATTATTGGTTATCTTTGCAAGTCTCTTCGAATTATCAGTTTGGTTTGGCCTACTAGATTGATCGTTCTTGCAATGGGAGAAGTGCTTAGCTTTGGGTTCAATCTTGCGGTGTCCTTTCCCAGTGGCAGTAGGGGCAGCAAGGCACGTATTGTATTGTTGCCATCGAGGATAACAAGATGGGGTTTATATCATATTGCATGAGTTTATCCCTCTACATCATGTCATCTTGCTTAAAGCGTTACTCTGTTCTTATGAACTTAATACTCTAGATGCATGCTGGATAGCGGTCGATGTGTGGAGTAATAGTAGTAGATGTAGGTAGGAGTCGGTCTACTTGTCTCGGACGTGATGCCTATATACATGATCATACCTAGATATTCTCATAACTATGCTCAATTCTGTCAATTGCTCAACAGTAATTTGTTCACCCACCGTAATACTTATGCTCATGAGAGAAGCCACTAGTGAAACCTATGGCCCCCGGGTCTATTTTCCATCATATTAATCTCCCGTCAACAAGTTATTTCTAGCGTCGTTTTTATTTTGCTTTCTTTACTTTGCATCTTTATCATAAAAATACCAAAAATATTATCTTATCATATCTATCAGATCTCACTCTCGTAAGTGACCGTGAAGGGATTGACAACCCCTTTATTGCGTTGGTTGCGAGGATTTATTTGTTTGTGTAGGTACGAGGGACTTGAGTGTGGCCTCCTACTGGATTGATACCTTGGTTCTCAAAAACTGAGGAAAATACTTACACTACTTTGCTGCATCACCCTTTCCTCTTCAAGGGAAAACCAACGCAGTGCTCAAGAGGTAGCAGCGTGCCTCCCCGCCGCCTGTTGACCACCCGACACTCGGCGACTGCCTTGGCCACCGAGAGGGAGTCGGAGAGAACGACGCCCGCCACCGGATCGACCGCCTCAACCGATCCCTGGTACTAGAAGAAGAAGACGAGCCTTTCCTATTTTGGCCCTCGCATTTGTGACGAGCCTTTCCCCAAAGGGTTCACACTCCCAAGAGATACGCCCAAGTACACCGGCTCCGTGAAGCCGGAAGACTGGCTAGTCGACTACTCCACAGCCGTCAGCATCGCAAACGGCAACAAGCGCGTTGCCGTGAAGTACGTTCCGCTCATGCTCTAGGGCATAGCCCGGACATGGCTGAACAGCCTGAAGCCCCGCAGCATCAACAGCTGGGTTGATTTCAAGCCTTCATTCGCAACTTCACCAGCACATACAAGCGGCCGCCCAAGCCTCGCCAGTTCTCCTTGTGCGTCCAAGGCCCCAACGAATCAACTCGCGATTACCTCACTCATTGGGCCGAGCTGCGCAACTCTTGCGAGGGCGTGCACGAGGTGCAGGCCGTCGAGTACTTCACTACCGGGTGCCGAGAAGGCACCCTCCTCAAGTACCGGCTTCTCTGCGACGAGCCGGCGACCCTCGACGAACTGCTGATCATAGCAGACAAGTACGCCACGGCCGACTCCTCCATGAAGGCGGAGATCCAAGTTGACGCGTCTGGCAAAGTGGCTCCTCAAGCTCCTCGGACTCCGGCTGGCGACACCAGTCGGCGTCAGCAACAGAATGACAACGAGCGCAAGGCCACGCAGCCGGCTTCCACAAGCCGGCAGGTGGCAACAGTCGAAGACCAGCAGCCGGAAGGGCAGCCTCCTCCCAAGCGTGAGAAGGGCGGCAAGCCCAACTGGCTGCCCGCCTTCTTATACGAGCAAACTCTTGATGCACCCTGCAAGTTTCACAGCAGCGCGAAGCCGTCCAACCACACCACTTGGAAATGCCATTGGCTCACCAGAATCGCCAAGGGTGACAGGCTCCTGCCTCCTCCGCCTGCCGGCCCACCGCCTCCTCCTCCCCAGCAGCCGGCGGTTCGGCCAGTCGGCACCATACAAGATGAGTATCCTGAAGAGCATGGAGCTGATGTCGTGTTCACCAGCGTGGCCGACAACAAGCACAACAGACGGCAACAACAGTAAGAATTACATGCAATAGTGAAAGATCATGGATGTCGCCTAGAGGGGGGGGGGGTGAATAGGCGCTTTAAAATAATTACGGTTTAGGCTTGAACAAATGCGGAATAAACCTAGCGGTTAATTTGTCAAGCACAAAACCTACAACAACTAGGCTCACCTATGTGCACCAACAACTTATGCTAAGCAAGATAAACTACTAGGTGATAGCAAGATATATGACAAGAAGCAATATGGCTATCACACAGTAAAGTGCATAAGTAAAGAGCTCGGATAAGAGATAACCGAGGCACGCGGAGACGACGATGTATCCCGAAGTTCACACCCTTGCGGATGCTAATCTCCGTTTGGAGCGGTGTGGAGGCACAATGCTCCCCAAGAAGCCACTAGGGCCACCGTAATCTCCTCACGCCCTCGCACAATGCAAGATGCCGTGATTCCACTAAGGGACCCTTGAGGGCGGTCACCGAACCCGTACAAATGGCAACCCTTGGGGGCGGTCATCGAACCCGTACACTTTGGCAACCCTTGGGGGCGGTCACCGGTACCCGTCAAATTGCTCGGGGCGATCTCCACAACCTAATTGGAGACCCCGATGCTTGCCCGGAGCTTTACACCACAATGATTGAGCTCCGAACACCACCAACCGTCTAGGGCGCCCAAGCACCCAAGAGGAACAAGCTCAAGGGCACCAAGCACCCAAGAGTAATAAGCTTCTCAACTTGTAACTTCCACGTATCACCGTGGAGAACTCAAACCGATGCACCAAATGCAATGGCAAGGGCACATGGAGTGCCCAAGTCCTTCTCTCTCAAATCCCACCGAAGCAACTAATGCTAGGGAGGAAAATGAGAGGAAGAACAAGAAGGAGAACACCAAGAACTCCAAGATCTAGATCCAAGGGGTTCCCCTCACATAGAGGAGAAAGTGATTGGTGGAAATGTGGATCTAGATCTCCTCTCTCTTTTCCCTCAAAAACTAGCAAGAATCCATGGAGGGATTGAGAGTTAGCAAGCTCGAAGAAGGTCAACAATGGGCGAAGAACACGAGCTCAAAGGATAAGGTTCATTGGGGAAGAAGACCTCCTTATATAGTGGGGGGAACAATCCAACCGTTACCCCCACTTCAGCCCCGCAGAGAGCGGTACTACCGCTTGGCCAGCAGTACTACCACTTGCCCCTATAAGTGGTACTACCGCTCCCCCTCGCGGTACTGCCGCTGGGCCCAGAGCGGTACTACCGCGGTGGCAGGGCGGTACTACCGCAAACGAGCGGTACTACGACCCCCACTGCCGCGGCTAGTACCGTAGAACCCGACACGAAAAAGACCCCTCGAATCGAGGCGGTACTAGAACGAGACCGCATCGGTACTATGGCTGGGGGCTACCAGTGGTACTACCGCTCTGGAGCGGTACTACCGCTTGTAGCACCCAAGCGGTACTACCGCTCCGGCCCACGGTACTACCGCTGGGACCAAAACTGCCATAACTTCTGCATATGAGCTCCGAATTGAGCAAACTCAAGCTTGTTGGAAAGAGGAAGACGAGTAGCATCAAAACAGCGAGAGAGGTAGTAACCTCCAACATCGAAAACATCATAGAAGATGCGAGTGAACTCCGTTTTCGATGAACTCAAGCTTATCATCAAGATGACCATAAGCTCCAAAACTCACAAAGAAAAGAACCAAACAAGAACCAATAAAGATGATGCAAGGATGCAATGGTTTGAGCTCTCTACGAATGATACGATCAAGCTACTCATCGAGAGCCCCCCTTGATAGTACGGCAATCGATCCTATAACCCGGTCTCCCAACTACCATCATGAGACCGGTAAAATAGAAAACCTATCAAGGGCAACCCTTTGCCTTGCACATGGTCCACTTGAGCTAGATGATGACGATCTTGACTCCCTCAAGTTGGACCACCTTTCTTGGTTGTGTTGGCTCGATGAAGACTAGTTGATTGCTCCCCCATACTCCACTATGGGTGAGCCACTCTTCCGCACATCTTCACAAGTCCATTGTCACCACAATGGACGGCAAGCTTCAAGCATTTGATCTCTTCATGATGCTTCACTTGAACTTGCACACCGCAACATCTTCACAAGTCCATTGTCACCACAATGGACGGCAAGCTTCAAGCATTTGATCTCTTCATGATGCTTCACTTGAACTTGCACACCGCAACCTAACCCCACAAAGAACTCTCACGAAGATCATGGGTTAGTACACAAAGCGTAATTGACAATGCTCACCACACCATGGGATCGCTTGATCCCTCTCGGTACATCTTCTACGCTTTGTGAGTTGATCAAGTTGATTCACTCTTGACTTAGTCTTGATCAACCATGAATCTTTTCAACTCTCTCATTTGGATGATGTCTTGAAGATATACATGAATGATCACACAATCTTCTTCTCCAAGACATGCTTGCAATAAGCTCAACTCTCACATGACCAATCTTTGGATAATTCCTTAATAACACCTTGGTCACCACATAAACTCCTTGAAACCAACACATGAACTTCAAGAAATGCCTATGGACAAATCCTTGAAATATAACTCAAGGCAACCATTAGTCCATAGAGATTGTCATCAATTACCAAAACCAAACATGGGGGCACCGCATGTTCTTTCAAATAGCATCAGAGGCCCCCGAGTTCATGCATTGGTCTGAGAAGCCCATCAGTTGGAGCAGAGCTGACCACCCGGAAGTGATGCCCTCTCCTGGTTCTTATGCTTTGGTCTTAGATGCCACCTTCGCAACAGAGAGGCGGGATGCTCGCTTCTCCCGAGTTCTGATAGATGGCGGCAGCAGCATCAACATCCTATACCGTGACACAATGGAGAAGTTGGGAATCAAGCAGAAGCAGCTTTAGCCCAGTCGGACTGTATTCCATGGCATAGTCCCTGGCCTTTCCTGCTCACCAATCGGCAAGACCCAGATAGACGTCCTCTTTGGAGACAAAGACCATTTCCGTTGAGAGCCAGTCTGGTTTGAGGTGGTGGACTGATACGTCCATTTTGCATCATGCTTTTATATCGATATTTATTGCATTATGGGCTGTTATTACACATTATGTCACAATAATTATGCCTATTCTCTCTTATTTTACAAGGTTTACATAAGGAGGGAGAATGCCGGCAGGTGGAATTCTGGGCTGGAAAAGGAGCAAATATTAGAGACTTATTCTGCACAACTCCAAAAGCCCTGAAACTCCACGGAAGTTATTTTTGGAAATAATAAAAAATATTGAGCGGAAGAAATACCAGAGGGGGCCCACACCCTGGCCACGAGGGTGGGGGGCGCGCCCCCTGCCTCGTGGGCCCCCTGTTGGCCCTCCGGTGCCCATCTTCTACTATATGAAGTCTTTCGTCCGAAGAAAAATCATAAGCAAGCTTTCGGGACGAGACTCCGCCGCCATGAGGCGGAACCTTGGCGGAACCAATCTAGGGCTCCGGCAGAGCTGTTCTGCCAGGGACACTTCCCTCCGGGAGGGGGAATCATCGCCATCGTCATCACCAACGCTCCTCTCATCGGGAGGGGGCCAATCTCCATCAACATCTTCACTAGCACCATCTCCTCTCAAACCCTAGTTCATCTCTTGTATCCAATTCTTGTCTCTAAGTCCGGGATTGGTACTTGTAGGTTGCTAGTAGTGTTGATTACTCCTTGTAGTTGATGCTAGTTGGTTTATTTGGTGGAAGATCATATGTTCAGATCCTTTATGCATATTAATACTCCTCTTATTATGAACATGAATATGCTTTGTGAGTAGTTACGTTTGTTCCTGAGGACATGGGAGAAGTCTTGCTATTAGTAGTCATGTGAATTTGGTATTCGTTCGATATTTTGATGAGATGTATGTTGTCTCTCCTCTAGTGGTGTTATGTGAACGTCGACTACATGACACTTCACCATTATTTGGGCCTAGAGGAAGGCATTGGGAAGTAATAAGTAGATGATGGGTTGCTAGAGTGACAGAAGCTTAAACCCTAGTTTATGCGTTGCTTCGTAAGGGGCTGATTTGGATCCATATGTTTCATGCTATGGTTAGGTTTACCTTAATACTTCTTTTGTAGTTGCGGATGCTTGCAATATGAGTTAATCATAAGTGGGATGCTTGTCCAAGTAAGGACAGCACCCAAGCACCGGTCCACCCACATACCAAATTATTAAAGTACCGAACGCGAATCATATGAACGTGATGAAAACTAGCTTGACGATAATTCCCATGTGTCCTTGGGAGCGCTTTCCTTTATATAAGAGTGTGTCCAGGATTGTCCTTTGCTACAAAAAGGATTGGGCCACCTTGCTGCACTTTATTTACTTTTGTTACTTGTTGCTTGTTACAAATTATCTTATCACAAAACTATCTGTTACCTATAATTTCAATCTTGCAGAGAATACCTTGCTGAAACCCGCTTATCATTTCCTTCTCCTCCTCATTGGGTTCGACACTCTTACTTATCGAAAGGACTACGATAGACCCCCTACACTTGTGGGTCATCAAGACTCTTTTCTGGCGCCGTTGCCGGGGAGTGAAGCGCCTTTGGTAGGTGGAATTTGGTAAGGAAAATTTTATATAGTGTGCTGAAATTTACTATCACTTGTTACTATGGAAAGTAATCCTCTGAGGGGCTTGTTCGGGGTATCTTCACCCCGACCAGTAGAGCAAAGAGTTGCTCCTCAACCTACTGAACCTACTGAAAATTAAAATGTCTACTTTGAAATTCCTTCGGGCATGATAGAAAAACTGCTAGCTAATCCTTTTGCAGGAGACGGAACATTACATCCTGATGAACACCTAATCTATGTGGATGAAGTTTGTGGATTATTTAAGCTTGCAGGTATGCCCGATGATGTTATCAAGAAGAAGGTCTTCCCTTTATATTTGAAGGGAGATGCGTTGACATGGTATAGGCTATGCGATGATATGGGATCATGGAACTATAAGCGATTGAAATTTGAATTTCGTTAGAAGTTTTATCATATGCATCTTGTTCATCGTGATCGTAATTATATATATAATTTTTGGCCTCGCGAAGGAGAAAGCACCGCTCAAGCTTGGGGGAGGCTTAAGTCAATGTTATATTCATGCCCCAATCACGAGCTCTCAAGAGAAATGATTATTCAAAAATTTTATGCTCGGCTTTCTGACAACAATCGCACCATGCTCGATACTTCTTTTACGGGGTCTTTTATGATGAAGACTATTGAATTCAAATGGGATTTATTGGAAAGAATTAAACGCAACTCTGAAGATTGGGACCTCGACGAAGGTAAGGAGTCAGGTATAACACCTAAGTTTGATACACCTAAGTTTGATTGTGTTAAATCTTTTATGGATACCGATGTTTTCCATAAATTCAGCACTAAATATGGACTTGACTCTGAGATAGTAGCTTCTTTTTGTGAATCTTTTGCTGCTCACGTTGATCTCCCTAAGGAGAAGTGGTTTAAATATCATCCTCCCATGGAAGTAAAAGTATTTGCACCTATTAAAGTTGAAGAAAAGACTATCACTTATAATGATCCTATTGTTCCTACTGCTTATGTTGAGAAACCACCTTTCCCTGTTAGAATAAAGGATCATGCTAAAGCTTCAACTGTGGTTCGTAAGAGCAATATTAGAAATTATACACCTCCTAAGCAAGTTAAAGTTGAACCTAATATTGCTATTGTTAAAGATCTCTTAGCTGATAATATTGATGGGCATGTTATTTATTTCTGTGATGAGACTGCTAGAATTGCTAAACCTTGTGCTAAAGATAAACATAGACCTGTGGTAGGCATGCCTGTTATTTCTGTTAAAATAGGAGATCATTGTTATCATGGCTTATGTGACATGGGTGCTAGTGCTAGTGCAATACCTATTGACTTATACAAAGAAATTATGCATGATATCGCACCTACCGAGTTAGAAGAAATTGATGTCACAATTAAGCTTGCCAATAGAGATACTATATCACCAATTGGAATTGTTAGAGATGTTGAAGTCTTGTGTGGGAAAACTAAATATCCTGCTAATTTTCTTGTTCTTGGTTCCCCACAAGATAGCTTTTGTCCCATTATATTTGGTAGACCCTTCTTGAACACTGTTAATGCTAAGATAGACTGCAAAAGGATGTTGTTACCATTGGTCTAGGTGATATGTCTCATGAGTTTCACTTTTCTAAATTTCATAGACAACACCGTGGAGAGGAATTACATAGTAAGGATGAAATTATTGGTCTTGCTTCTATTGCCGTACCTCCTAGTGATCCTTTAGAACAATATTTGCTAGACCATGAAAATTATATGTTTATGAATGAAAGAAGGGAAATAGATGAAGTGTTCTTTAAACAGGGTCCTATTCTGAAACACAATTTGCCTGTTGAAATCCTAGGGGATCCTCCTCCACCCAAGGGTGATCCCGTGTTTGAGCTTAAACCATTGCCTGATACTCTTAAATATGCTTATCTTGATGAAAAGAAGATATATCCTGTTATTATCAGTGCTAACCTTTCAGAGAAGGAGGAAGAAAAATTATTGAAAACTCTGAAGAAGCACCGTGCTGCTATTGGATATACTCTAGATGATCCTAAGGGCATTAGTCCCACTCTATGTCAACATAAAATAAATTTGGAGAAAGATGCCAAACCAGTTATTGATCACCAACGACGGCTGAATCCTAAGATGAAATAAGTGGTAAGAAAGGAAATATTAAAGCTCCTTGAGGCAGGTATAATCTATCCCGTTGCTGATAGTCAGTGGGTAAGTCCTGTCCATTGTGTGCCTAAGAAGGGAGGAATTACGGTCGTTCCTAATGATAAAGATGAATTGATTCCTCAAAGAATTATTACAGGTTATAGGATGGTCATTGATTTCCGCAAATTAAATAAAGCTACCAAAGAAGATCATTACCCCTTGGCATTCATTGATCAAATGCTAGAAAGATTATCCAAACACACACATTTTTGCTTTCTAGATGGTTATTCTGGTTTCTCTCAAATACCTATGTCAGCTGATGATCAAGCTAAGACCACTTTTACTTGCCCTTTCGGTACTTTTGCTTATAGACGTATGCCTTTTGGTTTATGTAATGCACCTGCTGCCTTTCAAAGATGCATGATGGCTATATTCTCTGATTTTTGTGAAAAGATTTGTGAGGTTTTCATGGACGATTTCTCCGTCTATGGATCCTCTTTTGATGATTGCTTGAGCAACCTTGATCGAGTTTTGCAGAGATGTGAAGAAACTAATCTTGTCTTGAATTGGGAAAAATGCCACTTTATGGTTAATGAAGGCATTGTCTTGGAGCATAAAAATTCTGAAAGAGGCATTGAAGTTGATAAAGCTAAAGTTGATGCTATTGAAAAGATGCCATGTCCCAAGGACATCAAAGGTATAAGAAGTTTCCTGGGTCATGCAGGTTTTATAGGAGGTTCATTAAGGACTTCTCAAAAATTTCTCGGCCTCTGACTAATCTATTACAAAAAGATATACCATTTGTCTTTGATGATGATTGTGTAGAAGCATTTGAAATACTTAAGAAAGCATTAATTTCTGCACCTATTGTTCAGCCACCTGATTGGAACTTACCCTTTGAAATTATGTGTGATGCTAGTGACTATGCTGTAGGTGCTATTCTAGGGCAAAGAGTTGATAAGAAATTAAATGTTATTCAATATGCTAGTAAAACTCTAGACAGTACTCAGAGAAATTATGCTACCACTGAAAAAGAATTCTTAGCAGTTGTATTTGCTTGTGATAAGTTCAGACCTTATATTGTTGATTCTAAAGTAACTATTCACACTAATCATGCTGCTATTAAATATCTTATGGAAAAGAAAGATGCTAAACCTAGACTTATTAGATGGGTTCTCTTGCTACAAGAATTTTATTTGCATATTATTGATAGAAAGGGAGCTGAGAACCCCGTTGCAGACAACTTGTCTAGGTTAGAAAATGTTCTTGATGACCCACTACCTATTGATGATAGCTTTCCTGATGAACAATTAAATGTCATAAATGCTTCTCGTACTGCTCCATGGTATGCTGATTATGCTAATTACATTGTTGCTAAATTTATACCACCTAGTTTCACATACCAGCAAAAGAAAAAGTTTTTCTATGATTTAAGACATTACTTCTGGGATGACCCACATCTTTACAAAGAAGGAGTAGATGGTGTTATTAGGCGTTGTGTACCTGAGCATGAATAGGAACAGATCCTACGCAAGTGTCACTCCGAGGCCTATGGAGGACACCACGCTGGAGATAGAACTGCGATAAGGTATTGCAATCCGGTTTTTATTGGCCTACTCTCTTCAAGGATGCCCGTAAGTTTGTCTTATCTTGTGATGAATGTCAAAGAATTGGTAATATTAGTAGACGTCAAGAATTGCCTATGAATTATTCACTTGTTATTGAACCATTTGATGTTTGGGGCTTTGATTATATGGGACCGTTTCCTGCCTCTAATGGATATACACATATTTTAGTTGCTGTTGATTACGTTACTAAGTGGGTAGAAGCTATTCCAACTAGTAGTGCTGATCATAACACCTGTATTAAGATGCTTAAAGAAGTTATTTTTCCGAGGTTTGGAGTCCCTAGATATTTAATGACTGATGGTGGTTCACATTTTATTCATGGTGCTTTTCGTAAAATGCTTGCTAAGTATGATGTCAATCATAGAATTGCATCTCCTTATCATCCACAGTCTAGTGGTCAAGTAGAATTGGTAATAGAGAACTCAAATTAATTTTGCAAAAGACTGTTAATACATCTAGAAAGAATTGGTCCAAGAACTTGATGATGCATTATGGGCCTATAGAACTGCATATAAAAATCCTATGGGTATGTCTCCTTATAAAATGGTTTATGGAAAAGCATGTCACTTACCTCTCGAACTAGAACATAAGGCATATTGGGCCATTAAAGAGCTCAACTATGATTTCAAACTTGCCGGTGAGAAGAGGTTATTTGACATTAGCTCACTAGATGAATGGAGAACCCAAGCCTATGAGAATGCCAAACTGTTTAAAGAAAAAGTTAAAAGATGGCACGGCAAAAGAATACAAAAGCGTGAGTTTAATGTAGGTGATTATGTATTATTATACAACTCTCCTTTAAGATTTTTTGCAGGAAAACTTCTCTCTAAATGGGAAGGTCCTTACGTTATCGAGGAGGTCTATCATTCCGGTGCCATAAAAATCAACAACTTCGAAGGCACAAATCCGAAGGTGGTGAACGATCAAAGAATCAAACATTATATCTCAGGTAATCCTATAAATGTTGAAACCAATGTTATTGAAACCGTAACCCCGGAGGAATACATAAGGGACACTTTCCAGAATGTTTCAGACTCCGAAAAGGAATAGGTATGTGGTACGGTAAGTAAACCGACTCCAAAATAGTTCTAATGGCAATTTTTCTCCGTTTTGGAATATTTAAAAAATAGAAAAATAAGAAGCAGTCCGGGAAGGACACGAGGCCTTCACGAGGGTGGAGGGCGCGCCCCCTGCCTCGTGGGCACCTCGTGCGCTCTCCGGACTCCGTTTTCTTGCACGATAGATATTTTGGTCGGTAAAAATTCATTATATAAACCCACGAAGGTTTTGGCTCCTGTATCACGCAATTGTCCTCTGTTCTTGTTTCGAGATGTTTTTCTGGCAGATCTAGATCATCATGATGTCTCCAAGTGCCCCCAAGGACAAGTTCTTCGAGAAGGTCATCAACCCCTACCTCGCGGAGGTGCTGCAACACCCTCAAACTATTAAGATGCATGAGGGGGTGCTGCACATCCGTGATGTTGAGGGACCAAGGAGGACCGGAAGCGTGGAGACAAGGCTCGAGGCAATGGAGCAACAAGTTTTCAAGTGCCAAGAGATGGTGGAGCGTGGACTTGACTCCAATCACATAATGATCACGGAGTTCACCAACAACCACAAGCTGGATGCCAAGGACATTGGGGAGGCCATCTTCAAGCTCCACGAGAAAATCGAGCACCTCCAAGCCCAAATCTGTGACCTACAAAACCAAAACTATGAGTATGAATATAGATTCAAGAGGATGAGTTTGGCTGTAGATTTAAGGATCCCGGAGACTCGATCATCCTTCTATGATGGTGAGCCTATGCCTTGGAAGATGAACGACAAGTCTACATCATCAACAACCCCTTCACCAGCAAAAAACACATAATCATATGGGTATGGGCACTCCCCTTGGCAACTACCAAGCTTGGGGAGGTGCCCCGGGATCGTATCACCATCACATCTCTATCTTTACCCTTTTTCTTAGTTCGATCCTTTTAGTAGTATCTTGATCTAGTAGAATAAAGTTTTTAGTATGATTTAGTTTTGAGTTTTGCTTTATGATCCCTTTATGTAATCGAGTCCGTGAGCTATATAATAAAGATTAGTGTTGAGTCAAGGGCTCGATTATTTTGCTATGATCTTGAGGGAATAAAAGAAAAAAAGAAAGAATAGAAAGAAACAAAGAGATCATATTGATCTTATAAAGAGTAATGACTTCACATAGGAAGAGTATGATGATTAAAAGTTGTTGAGAGTTGACAAACATAGCTTTGGTCATCGTTGCAATTAATAGGAAGTAATAAAGAAACAGAGGTTTTACATATAAATATACTATCTTGGACATCTTTTATGATTGTGAGCACTCATTAAAATATGACATGCTAAAGAGTTAATGTTGGACAAGGAAGACAACGTAATGGGTTATGTTTTCTTATATCTGAGATAAAGTATATTGTCATGGATCATCCAACATGTTGAGCTTGCCTTTGTCCCTCATGCTAGCCAATTCTTAGCACCAAGTAGAGATAATACTTGTGCTTCCAAATACCCTTAAACCCAATTTTGCCATGAGAGTCCACCATATCTACCTATGGATTGAGTAAGATCCCTCAAGTAAGTTGTCATCGGTGCAAGCAATAAAAATTGCTCTCTAAATATGTATGACTTATTAGTGTGGGAGAAAATAAGCTTTATAAGATCTTGTGATGTGGAAGAAATAAAAGCGATGGACTGCATAATAAAGGTCCATATCACAAGTGGCAATATAAAGTGACGTTCTTTTGCATTAAGATTTTGTGCATCCAACCCTGAAAGCGCATGGCAACCTCTGCTTCCCTCTGCGAAGGGCCTATCTTTTACTTTTATCTCTTACCCTTATGCAAGAGTCATGGTGATCTTCACCTTTCCTTTTTACATTTTATCCTTTGGCAAGCACCTTGTGTTGGAAAGATCCTGATATATATATCCAATTGGATGTAAGTTAGCATGAACTATTATTATTGACATTACCCTTGAGGTAAAAGGTTGGGAGGCGAAACAATAAGCCCCTATCTTTCTCTGTGTCCGATTAAAACTCCGTAACCACAAGTATTGCGTGAGTGTTAGCAATTGTGAAAGACTAAATGATAGTTGAGTATGTGGACTTGCTGAAAAGCTCTGACATAGAATCTTTCAGATGTTATGATAGATTGCAATTGCTTCAATGACTGAGATTATAGTTTGTTAATTCTCAATAAAGTTTCTGATTCATACTTGACATTGTGAATAGATTATTACTTGAGCATAAGAAATCATATGACAATATCTATATATGTTGCTGTTATAAGAATGATCATGATGCCCTCATGTCCATATTTTATTTTATCGACACCTCTACCTCTAAACATGTGGTCATATTTATCGTTATCGGCTTCCGCTTGAGGACAAGCGAGGTCTAAGCTTGGGGGAGTTGATACGACCATTTTGCATCATGCTTTTATATCGATATTTATTGCATTATGGGCTGTTATTACACATTATGTCACAATACTTATGCCTATTCTCTCTTATTTTACAAGGTTTACATAAGGAGGGAGAATGCCGACAGCTGGAATTCTAGGCTGGAAAAGGAGCAAATATTAGAGACCTATTCTGCACAACTCCAAAAGCCCTGAAACTCCACGGAAGTTATTTTTGGAAATAATAAAAAATATTGAGCGGAAGAAATACCAGAGGGGGCCCATACCCTGGCCACGAGGGTGGGGGGCACGCCCTACCCCCCATGGGCGCCCCCTGCCTCGTGGGCCCTCTGTTGGCCCTCCGGTGCCCATCTTCTACTATATGAAGTCTTTCGTCCGAAGAAAAATCATAAGCAAGCTTTCGGGATGAGATTCCGCCGCCACGAGGAGGAACCTTGGCGGAACCAATCTAGGGCTCCGGCAGAGCTGTTCTGTTGGGGACACTTCCCTCCGGGAGGGGGAAATCATCGCCATCGTCATCACCAACACTCTTCTCATCGGGAGGGGGCCAATCTCCATCAACATCTTCACCAGCACCATCTCCTCTCAAACCCTAGTTCATCTCTTGTATCCAATTCTTGTCTCTAAGTCTGGGATTGGTACTTGTAGGTTGCTAGTAGTGTTGATTACTCCTTGTAGTTGATGCTAGTTGGTTTATTTGGTGGAAGATCATATGTTCAGATCCTTTATGCATATTAATACTCCTCTGATTATGAACATGAATATGCTTTGTGAGTAGTTACGTTTGTTCCTGAGGACATGGGAGAAGTCTTGCTATTAGTAGTCATGTGAATTTGGTATTCGTTCGATATTTTGATGAGATGTATGTTGTCTCTCCTCTAGTGGTGTTATGTGAACGTCGACTACATGACAGTTCACCATTCTTTGGGCCTAGAGGAAGGCATTGGGAAGTAATAAGTAGATGATGGGTTGCTAGAGTGACAGAAGCTTAAACCCTAGTTTATGCGTTGCTTCGTAAGGGGCTGATTTGGATCCATATGTTTCATGCTATGGTTAGGTTTACCTTAATACTTCTTTTGTAGTTGCGGATGCTTGCAATAGGAGTTAATCATAAGTGGGATGCTTGTCCAAGTAAGGACAGCACCCAAGCACCGGTCCACCCACATAGCAAATTATCAAAGTACCGAATGCGAGTCATATGAACGTGATGAAAACTAGCTTGACGATAATTCCCATGTGTCCTCGGGAGCGCTTTCCATTATATAAGAGTTTGTCCAGGCTTGTCCTTTGCTACAAAAAGGATTGGGCCACCTTGCTGCACTTTATTTACTTTTGTTACTTGTTGCTCGTTACAAATTATCTTATCACAAAACTATCTATTACCTACAATTTCAGTGCTTGCAGAGAATACCTTGTTGAAACCCGCTTATCATTTCCTTCTGCTCCTCGTTGGGTTCGACACTCTTACTTATCGAAAGGACTACGATAGATCCCCTACACTTGTGGGTCATCATGGACCTTGAGAGCCCTTATCATGCACTACTTGGCCGGCCTGCTCTGGCCAAGTTCATGGCGGTCCCCCACTATGCCTACCTCAAGATGAAGATGCCGAGCACCAAGGGAATCCTGACCATAGTAGGAGACTACAAGAAGTCGTCCGCCTGTGCAGCAGACAACAACCGGCTAGCCGAGTCCCTCATGATTGCAGAAGAGAAGCGGCTCCTTTACCGGGTTGTGGCAATGGCAGGCAAGCAGCCGGAAATGTCGCCCAACCCCAAGGAGTCGGAAGCTGAGGGCTCGTTCCAGCCGGCAAAAGAAACAAAGAAGATACCCTTGGACACGGAGCACCTGGAGAGGCACGTTGTCATAGGTGCAAACCTTGACAGCAAATAGGAAAGCGAGCTCGTTGATTTCCTCCGTGAGATTCGGGACATCTTTGCATGGTCTCCTAAGGACATGCCGGGTGTTCTGACGGATTTCGTCAAGCACAAGCTACATGTCCAACCTGATGCCAAGCCAGTCAGGCAGCCCTTGCGCCGCCTGTCTGAAGAGAAGAGAAGAGTCATTGGAGAAGAGATAGCCCGGCTTCTAGCAGCCGACTTCATCATGGAAGTGTTCTTTTCAGAATGGTTAGGCAACCCAGTCCTTGTACTGAAGAAGAATAAGCAGTGGCGCATGTGCATTGATTATACCAGTCTCAACAAAGCTTGCCCCAAAGATCCATTTGCTTTGCGAAGAATCGACCAAGTGATAGACTCCACAGGCGGATGCGAGCTGTTGAGTTTTTTGGA
The DNA here is from genome assembly GCF_018294505.1 of Triticum aestivum. Lineage (NCBI taxonomy): Eukaryota > Viridiplantae > Streptophyta > Magnoliopsida > Poales > Poaceae > Triticum > Triticum aestivum. The sequence continues at coordinate 583,342,378 of NC_057799.1, read as the reverse complement.
TGCATACTCAGGGTATCACAAGAACAAGATGAACCCGGCCGATAGGCTGAAGACCGCCTTCATCACACCATTCGGAGCCTTCTGCTACCTGACCATGACGTTCGGCTTGAGGAATGCCGGCGCCACGTTTCAGCGTTGCATGCAGAAGTGTCTCCTCAAGAAGCTCGACAAGAACGCCCACGTCTATGTGGACGACATTGTGGTGAAGACGAAGAAGCGTGGCACCCTGCTGGAGGACCTCAAGGAGACCTTTGAAAACGTGCGCCGCTTTCAGATCAAGCTCAACCCGGAGAAATGTGTCTTTGGAGTACCGGCCGGCCATCTTCTTGGCTTCCTGGTCTCAGAGCGCAGCATAGAGTGCAACCCTGTGAAGATCAAGGCCATCGAGATGATGGAAGTACCCACCCGACTGCTGGATGTGCAAAAATTCACCGGCTGCTTGGCATCCATCAGCCGTTTCATCAGTCGGCTGGGCGGGAAGGCTCTTCCCTTGTACCAGCTCATGAAGAAGACCACTTTTTTTGAGTGAAATGACAAGGCGGACGAAGCTTTTCTCCAGCTCAAGAAGGTGTTGACTGAAGGAATTATGCCCTAGAGGCAATAATAAAGTTATTATTTATTTCCTTATATCATGATAAATGTTTATTATTCATGCTAGAATTGTATTAACCGGAAACATGATACATCTGTGAATACATAGACAAACAGAGTGTCACTAGTATGCCTCTACTTGACTAGCTCGTTAATCAAAGATGGTTATGTTTCCTAGCCATAGACATGAGTTGTCATTTGATTAAGGGGATCACATCATTAGGAGAATGATGTGATTGACTTGACCCATTCCGTTAGCTTAGCACTTGATCGTTTAGTATGTTGATATTGCTTTCTTCACGACTTATACATGTTCCTATGACTATGAGATTATGCAACTCCCGTTTACCGGAGAAACACTTTGTGTGCTACCAAACGTCACAACGTAACTGGGTGATTATAAAGGTGCTCTACACGTGTCTCCGAAGGTACTTGTTGGGTTGGCGTATTTCGAGATTAGGATTTGTCACTCCGATTGTCGGAGAGGTATCTCTGGGCCCACTCGGTAATGCACATCACTATAAGCCTTGCAAGCATTGTAACTAATGAGTTAGTTGCGGGATGATGTATTACGGAACGATAAAAGAGACTTGCCGGTAACGAGATTGAACTAGGTATTGAGATACCGACGATCGAATCTCGGGCAAGTAACATACCAATGACAAAGGAACAACGTATGTTGTCATGCGGTTTGACCGATAAAGATCTTCGTAGAGTATGTAGGAGCCAATATGAGCATCCAGGTTCCGCTATTGGTTATTGACCGGAGACGTGTCTCGGTCATGTCTACATAGTTCTCGAACCCGTAGGGTCCGCACGCTTAAAGTTCGATGACGGTTTGTATTATGAGTTATGTGATTTGATGTACCGAAGGTAGTTCGGAGTCCCGGATGAGATCGGGGACATGACGAGGAGTCTCGAAATGGTCGAGACGTAAAGATGGATATATTGGACGACTATATTCGGACATTGAAAAGGTTCCGAGTGATTCGGGTATTTTCGGAGTACCGGGAAGTTACGGGAATTCACCGGGAGAAGTATTGGGCCTTATTGGGCCATACGGGAATAGAGGAGAGAGGCCAAAAGGAAGGAGGCGCGCGCCCCCCCTCTGGTCCGAATTGGACAAGGGGTGCGGCCCCCTTTTCCTTCTCCCTCTCCCCCTCTTTCCTTCTCTCCTACTCTGGAAAGGAAAGGGGAATCCTACTAGGACTTGGGAGTCCTAGTTGGACTCCCCACACTTGGCGCCCCCCCTCTAGGGCCGGCCTGTCCCTTGCTCCTTTATATACGGGGGCAGGGGGCACCCCATAGACACAACAATTGATCTCTTAGCCGTGTGCGGTGCCCCCTCCACCATAGTCCACCTCGATAATATCGTAGCGGTGCTTAGGCGAAGCCCTGCGTCGGTAGAACATCATCATCGTCACCACGCCGTTGTGCTGACGGAACTCTCCCTCAAAGCTCGGCTGGATCGGAGTTGGAGGGACGTCATCGAGTTGAACGTGTGCAGAACTCGGAGGTGCCGTGCGTTCGGTACTTGATCGGTCGGATCGTGAAGACGTACGACTACATCAACCGCGTTGTGCTAACGCTTCCGCTTTTGGTCTACGAGGGTAAGTGGACACACTCTCCCCTCTCGTTGCTGGGCATCACCATGATCTTGCGTGTGCGTAGGAATTTTTTTGAAATTACTACGTTCCCCAACAGTGCCATCCGAGCCTGGTTTTATGCGTTGATGTTATATGCACGAGTAGAACACAAGTGAGTTGTGGGCGATACAAGTCATACTGCTTACCAGCATGTCACTCTTTGGTTCGACGGGATTGTTGGATGAAGCGGCCCGGACCGACATTACGCGTACGCTTACACGAGACTGGTTCTACCGACGTACTTTGCACACAGGTGGCTGGCGGGTGTCAGTTTCTCCAACTTTAGTTGAACCGAGTGTGGCTACGCCCGGACTATCGTTGTGGTTTTGATGCGTAGGTAAGAACGGTTCTTGCTCAGCCCGTAGCAGCCACGTAAAAATTGCAACAACAAAGTAGAGGACGTCTAACTTGTTTTTGTAGGGCATGTTGTGATGTGATATGGTCAAGACACGATGCTATATTTTATTGTATGAGATGATCATGTTTTGTAACCGAGTTATCGGCAACTGGCAGGAGCCATATGGTTGTCGCTTTATTGTATGCAATGCAATTGCACTGTAATGCTTTACTTTATCACTAAGCGGTAGCGATAGTCGTAGAAGTATAAGTTGGCGAGACGACAACGATGCTACGATGGAGATCAAGGTGTCGCGCCGATGACGATGGTGATCATGACGGTGCTTCGAAGATGGAGATCACAAGCACAAGATGATGATGGTCATATCATATCACTTATATTGATTGCTTGTGATGTTTATCTTTTATGCATCTTATTTTGCTTTGATTGACGGTAGCATTATAAGATGATCTCTCACTAAATTTCAAGATAAAAGTGTTCTTCCTGAGTATGCACCGTTGCCAAAGTTCGTCGTGCCCAGACACCACGTGATGATTGGGTGTGATAAGCTCTACATCCATCTACAACGGGTGCAAGCCAGCTTTGCACACGCAGAATACTGAGGTTAAACTTGATGAGCCTAGCATATGCAGATATGGCCTCGTAACACTGAGACCGAAAGGTCAAGCGTGAATCATATATTAGATATGATCAACATAGTGATGTTCACCATTGGAAACTACTCCATTTCACGTGATGATCGGTTATGGTTTAGTTGATTTGGATCACGTGATCACTTAGATGATTAGAGGGATGTCTATCTAAGTGGGAGTTCTTAAGTAATATGATTAATTGAACTTTAATTTATCATGAACTTAGTCCTGGTAGTATTAGCATATCTATGTTGTAGATCAATAGCTCGCGTTGTTGCTTCCCTATGTTTTATATATGTTCCTAGAGAAAACTAAGTTGAAAGATGATAGTAGTAATGATGCGGACTGGGTCCGTGATCTAAGGTTTATCCTCATTGCTGCACAGAAGAATTATGTCCTTGATGCACCGCTAGGTGACAGACCTATTGCAGGAGCAGATGCAGACGTTATGAACGCTTGGCTAGCTCAATATGATGACTACTTGATAGTTTAGTGCACCATGCTTAACGGCTTAGAATCGGGACTTCAAAGACGTTTTGAACGTCATGGACCATATGAGATGTTCCAGGAGTTGAAGTTAATATTTCAAGCAAATACCCGAGTTGAGAGATATGAAGTCTCCAACAAGTTCTATAGCTAAAAGATGGAGGAGAATAGCTCAAGCAGTGAGCATGTGCTCAGATTGTCTGGGTACTACAATCGCTTGAATCAAGTGGAAGTTAATCTTCCAGATAAAATAGTGATTGACAGAATTCTCTAGTCACCATCACCAAGTTAGTAGAACTTCATGATGAACTATAATATGCAAGGGATAACGGAAACGATTCCCAAGCTCTTCGTGATGCTGAAATTGACGGAGGTAGAAATCAAGAAAGAGCATCAAGTGTTGATGGTTAACAAGATCACTAGTTTCAAGAAAAGGGCAAAGGGATAGAAGGGGAACTTCAAGAAGAACGGCAAGCAAGTTGCTGCTCAAGAAAAGAAGCCCAAGTCTGGACCTAAGCCTGAAACTGAGTGCTTCTATTATAAAGGGACTGGTCACTGGAAGCGGAACTGCCCCAAGTATTTGGCGGATAAGAAGGATGGCAAAGTGAACAAAATTATATTTGATGTTATTGATGTGTACTTTACTAGTGTTTATAGCAACCCCTAGGTATTTGATACTGGTTTAGTTGCTAAGAGTAGTAACTCGAAACGGGAGTTGCAGAATGAACAGAGACTAGTTAAGGGTGAAGTGACGATGTGAGTTGGAAGTGTTTCCAAGATTGATATGATCATCATCGCACACTCCCTATACTTTCGGGATTAGTGTTGAACCTAAATAAGTGTTATTTGGTGTTTGCATTGAGCATGAATATGATTTGATCATGTTTATTGCAATACGATTATTCATTTAAGTTAGAGAATAATTGTTGTTCTGTTTACATGAATAAAACCTTATATGGTTACACACCCAATGAAAATGGTTCGTTGGATCTCGATCGTAGTGATACACATATTCATAATATTGAAGCCAAAAGATGCAAAGTTAATAATGATGGTACAACTTATTTGTGGCACTGCCGTTTAGGTCATATTGGTGTAAAACGCATGAAGAAACTCCATGCTGATGGGCTTTTGGAATCACTTGATTATGAATCACTTGATGCTTGCGAACCATGCCTCTTGGGAAAGATGATTAAAACGCCGTTCTCAGGAAAAATGGAGCGAACAAAAGACTTGTTGGAAATAATACATACTGATGTATGCAGTCCGATGAGTGTTGAGGCTCGCGGAAGGTATCGTTATTTTATGACCTTCACAGATGATTTGAGCAGATATGGGTATATCTACTTGATGAAACATAAGTCTGAAACATTTGAAAAAGTTCAAAGAATTTAAGAGTGAAGTGGAAAATCATTGTAACAAGAAAAATAAAGTTTCCACGATCTGATCACGGAGACGAACATTTGAGTTACGAGTTTGGTCTTCAGTTAAAACAATGTGAAATAGTTTCACTACTCACGCCACCTGGAACACCATAGTGTAATGGTGTGTCCGAACGTCGTAACCATACTTTATTGGATATAGTGCAACCTATGATGTCTCTTACCGATTTACCACTATCATTTTGGGGTTATGCATTAGAGACAACTGCATTCACGTTAAATAGGGCACCATCTAAATCCGTTGATACGACACCTTATGAACTGTGGTTTGGCAAGAAACCCAAGTTGTCGTTTCTTAAAGTTTGGGGTTGCGATGCTTATGTGAAAAAGTTTCATCCTGATAAGATCAAACCCAAATTGGAGAAATGTGTCTTCATAGGATACCCAAAGGAGACTATTGGGTACACCTTCTATCACAGATCCAAAGGCAAGACATTCGTTGCTAAGAATGGATCCTTTCTAGAGGAGTTTCTCTCGAAAGAAGTGAGTGGGAGGAAAGTAGAACTTGATGAGGTAACTGTACCTGCTCCCTTATTGGAAAGTAGTTCATCACAGAAATCTGTTCCTGTGACTACTACACCAATTAGTGAGGAAGCTAATGATGATGATCATATAACTTCAGATCAAGTTACTACCGAACCTCGTAGGTAAACCAGAGTGAGATCCGCACCAGAGTGGTACGGTAATCCTGTTCTGGAGGTCATGTTATTTGACCATGACAAACCAACGAACTATGAGGAAGCGATGATGAGCGTAGATTCCGCGAAATGGTTTAAGGCCAAGAAATCTGAGATGGGATCCATGTTTGAGAACAAAGTATGGACTTTGGTTGACTTGCCCGATGATCGGCAAGCTATAGAAAATAAATGGATCTTCAAGAGGAAGACGGACGCTAATAGTAGTGTTACTATCTACAAAGCTAGACTTGTCGAAAAAAGGTTTTTTTGACAAAGTTCAAGGTGTTGACTACGATGAGATTTTCTCACTCGTATCGATGCTTAAAGTTTGTCCAAATCATGTTAGCAACTGCCGCATTTTATGAAATCTGGCAAATGGATAACAAAACTGCAATCCTTAATGGATTTATTAAAGAAGAGTTGTATATGATGCAACCAGAAGGTTTTGTCAATCCTAAAGGTGCTAACAAAATGTGCAAGCTCCAGCGATCCATCTGTGGACTGGTGCAAGCATCTCGGAGTTGGAATATACGCTTTGATGAGTTGATTAAAGCATATAGTTTTATACAGACTTGCGGTGAAGCCTGTATTTACAAGAAAGTGAGTGGGAGCACTACAGCCTTTCTGATAAGTATATGTAAATGACATATTGTTGATCGAAAATAATGTAGAATTTTCTGGAAAGCATAAAGGAGTATTTGAAAGGAGTTTTTCAAATAAAGACCTCGGTGAAGCTGCTTACATATTGAGCATCAAGATCTATAGAGATAGATCAAAACGCTTGATAAGTTTTTCAATGATTACATACCTTGACAAGATTTTGAAGTAGTTCAAAATGGAACAGTCAAAGAACGAGTTCTTGCCTGTGTTACAAGGTGTGAAATTGAGTAAGACTCAAAGCCCGACCACGGTAGAAGATAGAAAGAGAATGAAAGTCATTCCCTATGCCTCAGCCATAGGTTCTATAAAGTATGCCATGCTGTGTACCAGATCTATTGTATACGCTACACTGAGTTTAGCAAGGGAGTACAATAGTGATCTAGGAGTAGATCACTGGACAGCGGTCAAAATTATCCTTAGTGGAATAAGGATATGTTTCTCGATTATGGAGGTGAGAAAACATTCGTCGTAAAGGGTTACGTCGATGCAAGTTTTGACACTGATCCAGATGACTCTAAGTCTCAATCTGGATACATATTGAAAGTGGGAGCAATTAGCTAGAGTAGCTCCGTGCAGAGCATTGTTGACATAGAAATTTGCAAAATACATACGGATCTGAATGTGGCAGACCCGTTGACTAAACTTCTCTCACAAGCAAAACATGATCACACCTTAGTACTCTTTGGGTGTTAATCACATAAGCGATGTGAACTAGATTACTGACTCTAGTAAACCCTTTGAGTGTTGGTCACATAGCGATGTGAACTATGGGTGTTAATCACATGGTGATGTGAACTATTGGTGTTAAATCACATGGCGATGTGAACTAGATTATTGACTCTAGTGCAAGTGGGAGACTGAAAGAAATATGCCCTAGAGACAATAATAAAGTTATTATTTATTTCCTTATATCATGATAAATGTTTATTATTCATGCTAGAATTGTATTAACCGGAAACATGATACATGTGTGAATACATAGACAAACAGAGTGTCACTAGTATGCCTCTACTTGACTAGCTCGTTAATCAAAGATGGTTATGTTTCCTCGCCATAGACATGAGTTGTCATTTGATTAACGGGATCACATCATTAGGAGAATGATGTGATTGACTTGACCCATTCCGTTAGCTTAGCACTTGATCATTTAGTATGTTGCTATTGCTTTCTTCATGACTTATACATGTTCCTATGACTATGAGATTATGCAACTCCCATTTACCGGAGGAACACTTTGTGTGCTACCAAACGTCACAACGTAACTGGGTGATTATAAAGGTGCTCTACAGGTGTCTCCGAAGGTACTTGTTGGGTTGGCGTATTTCGAGATTAGGATTTGTCACTCCGATTGTCGGAGAGGTATCTCTGGGCCCACTCGGTAATGCACATCACTATAAGCCTTGCAAGCATTGTAACTAATGAGTTAGTTGCGGGATGATGTATTACGGAACGAGAAAAGAGACTTGCCGGTAACGAGATTGAACTAGGTATTGAGATACCGACGATCGAATCTCGGGCATGTAACATACCGATGACAAAGGGAACAACGTATGTTGTTATGCGGTTTGACCGATAAAGACCTTCGTAGAGTATGTAGGAGCCAATATGAGCATCCAGGTTCCGCTATTGGTTATTGACCAGAGACGTGTCTCGGTCATGTCTACATAGTTCTCGAACCCGTAGGGTCCGCACGCTTAAAGTTCAATGACGATTTGTATTTTGAGTTATACGATTTGATGTACCAAAGGTAGTTCGGAGTCCCAGATGAGATCGGGGACATGATGAGGAGTCTCGAAATGGTCGAGACGTAAAGATGGATATATTGGATGACTATATTCGGACATCGGAAAGGTTCCGAGTGATTCGGGTATTTTCGGAGTACCGGGGAGTTATAGGAATTCACCGGGAGAAGTATTGGGCCTTATTGGGCCATACGGGAATAGAGGAGAGAGGCCAAAAGGAAGGAGGCGCGCCCCCCCCCCCTCTGGTCCAAATTGGACAAGGGGTGCAGCCCCCTTTTCCTTCTCCCTCTCCCCCTCTTTCCTTCTCTCCTACTCTGGAAAGGAAAGAGGAATCCTACAAGGACTTGGGAGTCCTAGTAGGACTCCCCACACTTGGCGCCCCCCCTCTAGGGCCGGCCTGTCCCTTGCTCCTTTATATACAGGGGCAGGGGGCACCCCATAGACACAACAATTGATCTCTTAGCCGTGTGCGGTGCCCCCTCCACCATAGTCCACCTCGATAATATCGTAGCGGTGCTTAGGCGAAGCCCTGCGTCGGTAGAACATCGTCATCGTCACCACGCCGTTGTGCTGACGGAACTCTCCCTCAAAGCTCGGCTGGATCGGAGTTCGAGGGACGTCATCGAGTTGAACGTGTGCAGAACTCGGAGGTGCCGTGCGTTCGGTACTTGATCGGTCAGATTGTGAAGACGTACGACTACATCAACCGCGTTGTGCTAACGCTTCCGCTTTTGGTCTACTAGGGTACGTGGACACACTCTCCCCTCTCGTTGCTAGGCATCACCATGATCTTGCGTGTGCGTAGGAATATTTTTGAAATTACTACGTTCCCCAACATTGACCACTCCGCCTGTCCTGGCGGCTCCAACTGCTAAAGAGCCCATGCTCCTCTACATAGCCGCTACCAGCCGGGTGGTCAGCACAGTCGTAGTTGTGGAACGCAAAGAAGACGGCAAGGCACTACCAGTCCAGAGGCCGATGTATTACTTGAGTGAAGTGTTGTCCTCCTCCAAGCAGAACTACCCCCATTATCAAAAGATGTGCTACGGCATGCATTTCGCCGCCAAGAAGCTGAAGCCGTACTTGCAAGAGCACCTAATCACTGTTGTCTGCACTGCTCCGCTTGCCGAGATCATTGGAAGCCGAGATGCTTCGGGCCGAGTGGCCAAATGGGCCATAGATTTGGCCCCCTACACCATCTACTACCAGCCTCGCACCGCCATCAAGTCACAAGCGCTGGCCGACTTCCTCGTCGACTGGGCCGAGACCCAGTACCTGCCGCCAGCGCCGGACTCCACCCATTGGCGGATGCACTTTGATGGTTCCAAGATGTGCACCGGTTTGGGAGCCGGCATCGTCCTCACCTCTCCCAAAGGCGACAAGCTCAGATATGTGTTGCAAATTCACTTTGCCGCCTCCAACAACGTAGCTGAATACGAAGCACTCATACACGGGCTCCGGCTTGCCAAGGAACTCGGCATTCGCCGGATCCTGTGCGATGGTGATTCCGACTTGGTGGTCCAGCAGTCGTCAGGAGACTGGAACGCCAAGGATGCAAACATGGCAAGCTACCGCTTCCTTGTCCAGCAACTCAGTGGATACTTTGAAGGGTGCGAGTTCCTCCATGTGCCACGAAATGACAACGAGCAAGCTGATGCTTTGGCACGGATTGGCTCCACCCGCAAGCAATACCAACCGGCATGCCTTGCAGCGCCTCCTCAAGCCGTCTGTCAAGCCGTCACCAGAATCAGACTCCATCTTCCAGCCGGCTCCCCCCGAAGCAGTCGGATCCGACTTGGGGACCCCAGCAGCTGGCACGGGGACTTCGGCAGGCGGCCCAGGGACTGCAGCAGTCGGCCCGGGGACTTCATTGACACAGCAAGCGGCAGCCAACTCCAGCCTGCCGCCTCCTAGCCCAACCACCCTCGTACAAGTTGCAGTTCTGGCAGTTGAAGAAATAGCAGCACCTTCATGGGCGCAGCCCATTCTCAACTTTCTGGTGAACAAAGAGCTACCGACTGATGAGATCTCGGCCCGACAAGTGCAACGTCGGGCAGCAACATACACCATTGTCAATAGAGAACTTGCGAGGCGCAGCGTCACTGGTGTGTATCAGCGCTGTGTAGAGCCGGAGAAAGGCCAAGCAATCCTCAAAGATATCCACCAAGGCGAATGTGGTCACCTCGCGGCTTCAAGATCACTTGTTGCCAAAGCTCTCCGCCATGGTTTTTTCTGGCCGACTGCTCTAGAAGATGCCAAAGACTTGGTCCAGAAATGTAAAGGGTGCCAGAACTTCCGTTCCAAGCCACATCTGCCGGCTTCTGCACTCAAGACCATCCCCATTGCTTGGCCCTTTGCCGTCTGGGGATATGACATGGTGGGACCATTCAAGACAACACGCGGTGGCATGACTCATTTGCTTGTCTCCGTGGACAAATTCACCAAGTGGATAGAAGCAAAACCAATCAAGAAGTTGAATGGGCCGACTGTTGTGACTCTCATCGCGAACATCACCATTCGGTATGGCATGCCACACAGCATCATCACCGACAACGGGACAAAGTTTGCCAAAGGCGCTTTGGCTCATTTCTGCGCGACGCAGGCATCCGACTGGACTGAGCGTCCGTTGCCCATCCGCAGTCAAATGGCCAAGTGGAGCGAGCAAACGACCTCATTTTGTCCGGCATCAAGCCCCGACTGATCGAGCCTCTGGAGCGTTCGGCCGGCTATTGGCTCGATGAGCTGCCGGCCATCCTCTGGAGCTTCTGCACAACTCCGAATAAGTCAACCGGCTTCATGCCCTTCTTCCTGTCTACGGTGCTGAAGCCGTCATCCCGACGGACATAGAATTCGACTCCCCTCAAGTCACCATGTACACCGAAGAGGAGGCCAAAGAAGCAAGAGAAGACGACGTCGATCTACTGGAAGAGGGCCGGCTGTTGGCACTCAGCCGGTCCACCTTCTACCAGCAAAGTCTGCGCCGATACTACAATCGAAAGGTCAAGCCAAGATCTTTCCAAGAGGGAGACCTTGTGCTCCGGCTGATCCAGCAAACAACCGGCCAACACAAGCTCTCGGCACCTTGGGAAGGCCGCTTCATCAGCAGCAAAGTTTGGGCAACGACTCGTACTACCCGATCGATGCTCAGAAGCCTAGAGCACGCAAGAGAGACGACTCTGGCAAGGAGACAGAGCGGCCATGGAATGCAAACCTCCTTCGAAGATTTTACAGTTGATGCAGTATGTACCAAGCTACCTTTTGTATTAAGTATGAAGACTCCGGGTCCCCCGAGAAGAGCTCGGGGGCTACCCTCTTTTATCTATATGATAAGTATTATGCCTATAAATGTGTTATTTCATTATTTCGCCTGGCACCGGGTTCGACTAGTCGGCCCGGGGGCTCGCCGCCTTGTACGATGTGGTGCTTCCTGCAGTCGGACAAGTAGTGTGTTGGCACCTAAACCTTCTCCTGCCAGAAGCCGCAGCTCGCAGAGCGACTGTCCAGTGGGCAGGAGTTGCAGAAACGGTGTCCACAGGAAAATGGCTAAGGACTCAAAGCGCACACATAGTCCAGGCCGGCATTCCGCCTCATCGACCGGCTGCTGAGCAGCCGGCCGGCCGGTTTCTACTTACCTTGCTAACGCCCTAGTCGGCTAAGTACTTTCCCTCCCGAAAGTAGCTAAGTACTTGACCCAGCCATAGTCCGCAGAGCGGCTGTTTGGATGGCAAGACGAAAGCCAAGGGAGGGCGGCAAAGGAAAAAGGCCAAGGAGCAGAAAGCAAGCAAAGTCAGAACTCGGCAAAGACACAACTTGTGCGAAAGAACATTTACATGTCAAAGGCCCTCGGCCAGCATTCAACAGAGTTTGAAATACACCCCGTGGGTGGAATTGTGCAAATTTAACAAAGTTTGTCGAGACTAATAAAACAGGAAATATAAAGATAAGTCGACGGCCTAAGGAGCAGCTGAGGGGTCCGGCTGGTTGGCGGAGTCGGTAGCGCCGGTTGGTGGAGTGGACGGCTGCTCAGTCTCTGCTTGGTCACCTCCTGCAGCAGTCGGCACACTCGAGCGTGGCTCGTTGTTCGAGGCGCGGTCAAGCTGATGCTGGCCGTCCGCTCCGACCTCTGGCATATCTTCTTCGCCTTCCTCGTCCTCCTCGCCTTCTCCCTCATCGCTGGAGTCGATCATCTCGGCTGAGTCTTCGTCATCCTCCGGGTTCAGCCCAAACCACTCCTGTGGCGCCTCGGCATACTTCTCAGCCAGCTCAGGAACGAAGATGCTGGTGTTGGTGTACTCGGCGATCGCCGCGACCCGTTTGACAAGGTCACGCTCCACCGCCACCAGCTCCTCTTGGGTCTCCTGCTGAAACGTGGTCAACTAGGCTAGATTTAGCCCAGGGTACCACGCCTTGACGAACTCCAAGGCCCGGCGCGCTCCAGCCCGGGCCGAGGAACCCTTCCAAGCCTCCAGACAGCCGGCCGCCACCTCCAGCCAGTCGGCAGTCCGACTGGGGGTGCACGGAGCCGGCATGTCTGGCCACAGGGCGGAAATCACTTGGGCCCCAACGCGCTGAAGATGGCGCAACATCCGGTGAGCCGGCCGAAGGCGGGCCTGGATGCTGAGAAGCTGTTCGCTAAGGGTTCGGGGGGCGTTGGCGGCGATCTGCGCACCTTCCACCCTTTGTTCCTCACGATAAGCCTCGATAGCTTGGTTGGCGCCGCTAGAGTGGCCTGGAAAGAAGTCTGCTCAGGCAGAAAGCAAAGAAGTCAGAAGCTAGAAGCCGGTTCGGTCAACAGCTGGCAACTCAAGAAAGAAAAAGAAGAAAGCTTACCATCAACCATGTCTTCAATCCTGCCAAAGTCGGATGTCAGCAGCGCCTCCTTGTCGGTCCAAGCGGAGCATTCGGTCTCGAACTCGGCGAGGAGACTGGACTATTTCGCCTCCGCCTCCTTCTGGGCCTTCTGGAGAAGCTCTGCCTGCTCCGTCAGTTGCTTGGCCAGTCGGTCACGCTCCTGAGCCAGCTCGATGCACTCCGCCTCCTTGGCGCACAACACAGCGTTGGCTTCTGCAAGAACAAAGAAAAGAAAAAATATATCAATGACCAATAAAGAAGAAGTACAGTTGCCAGGGAGATCCGGCCCGACTGCTCAGTAGTCGACCCGAATCTCGGGGACTACAGCCCGCGGGTGCGCTATCACGCCCCCGCAGAGAAAAAAGTTATCAACAACCAGCAAAGAAGAAGCGCAGTTGCCGGGGAGTTCTGGCCCGACTGCTCAGCAGTCGGCCTGAATCTCGGGGACTACAGCCCGCGGGTGCACTAGCACGCCCCTGCAGAGAAAGAAAACGAAGACTTACTCCGGCTTTCCAACAAGTCGGAGGTCCGTTGGCCCAGCTCTCGGACATTGGAGTTAAAGGTGGCCGCGTGAAGGTTATGATAGTCCTACAATGAAGACATCAGACGATGTTAGCACTCGGAGCTTGTCGATTAAAGTTCCGAGCCGCCTGCTCAGCAGCTGGCCCGAAACACGGGGGCTACACCCAGCGGGTGCGCTGGCGCGCCCCCACAGAGAAATACAATAATCAAGGATGAAGAAGTAAGAAACACACCCGAATGGCTGCTCACGAATCCATGAACGCCCTGTTGCACTGCTGAAGAGCGGTGGCCTCAGCCCAGAGTTTGGCCTGGACGTCCAGGATCGCTTGGTTTAAAGCGCCCGTCCCGCCTCCGCGCACCCATTCAGGGGGTGCAGCGCTGGTTGCTTTGGCATCCGAGATGGACGAGCTCGCAGCGCCGACTTCTAGCGGTCGTGGCGCCGAGGCTGCCTTCGCGCCTCGGCGGCGCGATGGTGTGCGGGCCTCAGGAGTCGGGCCCGTCACCACCTCGTTTGCGGCTGGCGGCACCAGCGGGACGGCCGGCTGCTTGTCCCGCGCTCCTCCAGACGGCGGTGGTGGAGGCACGTCCACCTCCGGCATGGTGACATCGCCGCCTTCCCTCTCCATGACCGGCTGTTCGTCGCTGGCTCCCCCAGTCGGCACCGTGAACTCTGGTGGTGGCGGCGCGGAATTCAAGGGGATGACGAATAGCGGTGCCTGACGGCGCACGACTTCTTCAGCCAGCTTCTTTGCCGCGGCATTGGCCTCAGCCTCCGCCAGCTTCTTTAACGCGGCGGCCTCCGCCTTGTCCGCCTCCGCCTTCTCCAAGGGGGCGGCTTCCTGCTCCTCGCGCGCCTCCCGCGCGTTTCGCTCCTGCGCCTCCCGGAGGTCGGCCACAGGGTCGATTCGCCGGGTGGTGGTAGAGGTCTCCGCTGACCCAATAACGGAGGTGGCGGACGACTTCTCAAGAGAGAGCGGGGCCCTAAGTTGAGAAAATTAAAGCAAGGAAGCTCAGACGGAACCAACAAGAAAAGAAAGCACAAGGAAAAGATACTTACGCCGACACCATAGGAGGCGCCTTCGGAAGTTTATGGAACTTGGCCGCCTTCGCAGCGGCCTCCTTCCGCCTGGTCGCGGCGGTCAGGTTCTTGGTCTTCTTCGGTGCACTGCCGAACAAGACGGCGCCTTGCTTACGCTTGCACGTGCTGCCTCGAGCAGTCGGCTCGACGGAGGGGCCCGCGTCCGCCTTGCCGGTGCCTCGCGAATGGCGCGGCTTGTCCTCTTCATCATCATCGTCGGGCCAGGTCTCGAGGCCGCCTCCGTCTTCGGAGCCGCCTGCTCCGTCGCCGCCGCCTATGGCGTCGTCCTCCAGGGCGGCCGCCCCCAAGTCGGGGTCGTCCACGTCGCTCACCTCCCGGTCCGGCTGGTAGTTTCCACTCGGCTCCATGATGGCGGCCGTCGCCGGAGACATGAAGATCTGTGTTCAAAGGACCGATTATTGAAGACCAGGACCAAGACAAGTACTAAGAAAGGAAAGAGTCGAAGAACTTACAGCAGGAGGCGGGTTGGCGCGGGAGTATGACCGCTTGCCGAACCGCCAAGACCCTTCCGACAGCTTGAGTCGGAGATCTCGTTCACCATCCGGGCAACCTCGACAGTCGCCATGTCCCTCGTACACATCCGGCTCGGGTCGCAGTGCCCGCTCATCCGAGACATCAGATGAGGCCGGCCTTGGAGCGGGAGAACCCAGTGCTTGATGAAGGCGACCAGCAGGTCGGACGCCTTGAGGCCTTCCTCATCGGTCAGCACCCGGAGCCCGTTGATGGCGGCGACGCCGTCGGCCGACGCGGGCTTCGGCTTGTAGCCCCAGTTGGCCCGAGGTTTGGTCGGAGGGCCGGCTTCATAGGGCGGCAAGTTGATGAAGTCGATGGCCGGGTCGACGTTCTCCACGTAGAAATATGATTTCTGCCACAGTTTGACCGACTGTGACAGCTTGATGGCGGGGAAGGCGTTCTTCGCAGACGGACGGCGCACCATGATGAAGGCGCCGCACTGGGCCACCTTCTCCCTGGTGGAGGTGCCTAGTTTGGTGTAGAAGAGCGCTCCCCACAACTCGATGGTGGAAAGGATGCCACGATAGCCCTCGCACATCGTGACGAAGGCGGACAGTAGCATCACGGTGTTGGGCGTCAGATGATGCGGCTGAAGATGATAGAAGTCGAGGAAGGAGCGGAAGAATCCACTCGCCGCCAGGCCGAAGCCGCGGAGGAAGTGCGAGCAGAAGATAACCCACTCGCCTCCCGTCGGCGCTGGCGAAATCTCCTTCTTTGGTGGCACGCGCACCTTGACGAAGGCCGCGCTGGGCAGCCGCCGTGTGGCGCGGAGGAAGGCGAGATGGTTGTCTATCATGAGCGAGCCATCCCAGTCCCCTCCCTTCTCGCGCGCCATCGAAGCCCGAGGCCGCGACGGAGCGAGGAGCTTGATGACGAAGGAGACCGACGGCGGTGAGCTGCGGTGACGCCTCGGCGGAGCGCGGAGGTGCAGCGGTGGCGAGGAGAGGAGAAGGACGAAAGTGGCAAGGGGAGAGGAGGGCGCGCGTGCTCTGCTGCTCCCCCTCCTCCTCCTACTTATAGCCCTTGGGCTACGAAGCCGAGGGGGCGGGGCGTGGGATCATGGGATTAACTGCACCCACGACCGCACGGCCCCGCAGTTAGCGCGCAAGTTACTGCGCGGTAACTCCGCACGGAAGCGCAACCGCCCGCCTCGGCCGCAGCGGATCCGCTCGCGCGCCGAGGCCCGGTAATGGCGGGCCCGGCCTGCTATCGCGTCCCATCACGCGCGTGGGCTGGCAGGCTGGCCCGGCTAAGTGGCGCCGCGTGGCATGCTCCCAGCGGGCGACGGACCTGGAGGCTTGGCAAGCATGCCACCTGGTTCCCGCCTTGGTATTCCAAAACTATCAAATGAGTCCACCCAGTCATGGCCGATTCCCCGGGAGGCGGCACGCTAGAAGACGAACAAAGCATTCAGCATGAGCACCCGGAGAAGGAAACTCCTGAGGCTTCTCGACTTATCAGCCGCGACGCCTCACCAGCTTCTTGGACTACTGTCGGAGTAATGGGCCACGGGTAGCCTAACCTGAGTCCCTGAGCATTTCAAGACATTCGGGCCGGCTGCGCCCCTCAAGTAGCAAGAGCGAAGCGCCGCCTTCTGGTGGCCGGCTGGCTCATGCGACCGGCTGACAGAAGGCGGCCAAGCACCAGAAGACGGCCCCAAGACGGGCCGACTACTAGCAGGCGGCCTCCAGAGAGGCTGGCTCCTAGCAGGCGGCCCACGACGCCCTCAATGTCTGTGCCTCCATCAAGAAGATGGGACAGGATGTGGCTACAGTGTAGCCCATCACCCCCATATCCAGGGCACGGCGTGGCCACAGTGCCCTGTACGGGCGGAGATCTCCGCACGGCGCGGCACTGTTGCCACTCCACCCTTGACGTCACTCCTATAAGGCGGAGCCCCGCTCCCACGATGGCCTGTCAGTACGGCCTGCAGATGGCGGGTCCTACCAGGCAGCGAGAGCCCGGAAGGCGGCAGAAGCTTGACCAGTCGGACCCAAGGTAGGCCGGCCTCTAGAAGACGTCCCACTCTTCCCTCGGGGTCCGTGCGCCATTAACCAGATGAGACACGGTGTGGCTACAGTGATCTCCCGCCAGACGGCGGGACTGTAGCCACGCCTCCCCGACCAAGTGTGCGTCATTAGCATTACGGCTACAGTAACAAGCAGCCGGCAAGACCCGCGAGCGGCGGGAGCGGCCTGTCGGCCCTGTACTAGACCAGTCGGCGGGGCCCACTAGGCGGGGGGGCCCTAGCAGCCGGCGAAGAAGCCGGTGGCCAGAAAGATTGACAACTGGGTCCCACACCCGGCTAGATTACTATTGTGCCCCTGGGGGGTAGGCCTATATAAACCCCCCAGGGCACCCATGCAAAGGGTTCCCAACCTGTTAGACCTAGACTCACACATAGAAGGAGGAGGGAGCCAGCCTTGCTTTCTTCTACCTCTAGCAAACAGCTCGAGGAGCACCATTGTACTCACTAGTGCCTTAGTGATCATGCGGAGACCCCAAAGAGTAGGACTAGGGGTGTTATCTCCTAGGAGAGCCCCGAACCTGGGTAAAGTACGCCGGCGTTCGTGTCTACACCTCATCCCGCTTCTGGGCACCGGAGACGTTCTACTCGCTCCCACCAAGATAAGCCATCCTTTGGCATATGTCGCACCCAACCCCCGACACGTAGATCCCGCCACGACGCTCTGCTTGGAACTGCACCAACTGACAGCTCCACCATTCAATGTAAATACGTATCCGGTTTGCAACTTAGAGTCATCTGGATCAGTTTCAAAGCTAGCATTGACGTAACCATTTACGACGAGCTCTTTGTCACCCCCATAAATGAGAAACATATCCTTAGTCCTTTTCAGGTCTTTCAGGATGTTCTTGACCGCTGTCCAGTGATCCACTCCTGGATTACTTTGGTACCTCCCTGCTAAACCTATAGCATGGCACACATCAGGTCTGGTACACAGCATTGCATACATGATAGAACCTATTGCTGAGGCATAGGGAATGACTTTCATTTTCTCTCTATCTTTTGAAGTGGTCGGGCATTGAGTCTGACTCAACTTCACACCTTGTAACATAGGAAAGAACCCTTTCTTTGACTAATCCATTTTGAACTTCTTCAAAACTTTATCAAGGTATGTGCTTTGTGAAAGTCCAATTAAGCGTCTTGATCTATCTCTATAGATCTTGATGCCCAATATATAAGCAGCTTCACTGAGGTCTTTCATTGAAAAATTATATATTCAAGTATCCATTTATGCTATCCAGAAATTCTATATCATTTCCAATCAACAATATGTCATCCACATACAATATTAGAAATGCTACAGAGCTCCCACTCACTTTCTTGTAAATACAGGCTTCTCCAAAAGTCTGCATGAAACCATATGCTTTGATCACACTATCAAAGCATATATTCCAACTCTGAGAGGCTTGCACCAGTCCATAAATGAATCGCTGGAGCTTGCACACTTTGTTAGCACCTTTAGGATCGATAAACCCTTCTGGTTGCATCATATACAACTCTTCTTTAAGAAATCCATTAAGGAATGCAGTTTTGCCGTCCATTTGCCAAATTCCATAATCATAAAATGCGGCAATTGCTAACATGATTCGGACAGAGTTAAGGGTGAGAATGTCTCATCGCAGTCAACTCCTTGAACTTGTCGAAAACCTTTCGCAACAAGTCGAGCTTTATAGACAGTAACATTACCATCAGCGTCAGTCTTCTTCTTGAAGATCCATTTATTTTCTATGGCTTGCCGATCATCGGGCAAGTCAACCAAAGTCCACACTTTGTTCTCATACAGGGATCCCATCTCAGATTTCATGGCCTCAAGCCATTTCGCAGAATCCAGGCTCATCATCGCTTCCTCATAGTTCGTAGGTTCATCATGGTCTAGTAACATGACTTCCAGAACCGGATTGCCCTACCACTCTGGTGCGGAACGTACTCTGGTTAACCTACGAGGTTTGGTAGTAACTTGATCTGAAGTTTCATGATCATCATCAGCAACTTCCTCAATAATTGGTGTAGGCATCACTGGAACTGATTTCTGTGATGAATTACTTTCCAACTCGAGAGAAGGTACAATTACCTCATCAAGTTCTACTTACCTCACACTCACTTCTTTCGAAAGAAACTCCTTCTCCAGAAAGGATCCATTCTTAGCAACAAATATCTTGCCTTGAGATCTGTGATAGAAGGTGTACCCAACAGTTTCTTCTGGGTATCCTATGAAGACGCACTTCTCCGATTTGGGTTCGAGCTTATCAGGCTGAAGCGTTTTCACATAAGCGTCGCAACCCCAAACTTTAAGAAACGACAACTTAGGTTTCTTGCAAAACCATAGTTCATACGGTGTCGTCTCAACGGATTTAGATGGTGCCCTATTTAACCTGAATGCAACTGTCTCTAATGCATAACCCCAAAACGATAGTGGTAAAACGGTAAGAGACATCATAGATTGTGGCACCCCGGCTCAGAGCGACCGGGTTACCATGCATTGCCAGCCCAGAGACCATGTCTTCTGGCAACACACAACATCTTGGTACAGAAAGCAACCGCTTTATTGATGCTAGCGGATCAGAGTTTATATTACAACCGATGTCGAGGCCAAGCGGCACGCCCGGTGCGGCTGAACAATATGTACATTATTTAGTGAACATAAAGGGGCCTCGATCATAACAACTACGCGGCAGCGGAACAACGTCGTAGCGGAAACTCCATATCACAGGGACACCAATGTGGACATGATCTAGACTCGAGCAGCACTCCTTTCCGATGAGACTTTCCTGAAATCTGGCATGACACGCCAGGTCAGTACATTGAATGTACTTGCAAGCTCACAACATGCATAATCATAATGGCAAAAAATATCATGATAATTAACCAATTAGTAATAATGCAACACTATATGTCCAACATGCTGTGATCATGCTCGAACATCCCTCGGGACGGACTTACCAACCATGATCATTCTCAGATCACAAACAAACCACCATCATGGTCTTGACAAGAGTAACTCGTGATCCTTACGGCGATCACAACCAAGACCAATCTTTGGTCCCGAACATCTCGATGGCCTTTCAGCCATCATCAACAGTGCAAAGTTCATAGCTTAGTGTGCAAATTTTATTAAACGTTGACTCATGGTGGGACCTACTACGAGGTGTCTGTGACCGTGGAGTCGGCTATCGATAGATTATACACTCCGCAGAGGTAGCACACTGTACCCACACCACGGAACCCATGGACTCACACTCCCATTCGGGTGGACCAACGGCATTCCGACAAATCCCTTCCATTGCCATGACACTCTCCCGGCCACTCCGACCCAATCCCCAACGGGCTAGTCCTGGGTGGCCCCGTGTCTACCAAACACACAACGACCACCGTCGTGGCCAAAACGATCCCACACGGGGACCCGGTACCATAATCTCAACAACGGGCACACAAGGTTATGCCTGCTTACCGGGCTAGGGTAAGCATGCCATAACCTTCCCTAGTTGGAGGCACCAACCAGAGGCAATGTCAATGGACCGAATCAAGGCCTTCCCACAAAGGCAAATGTGGTTGCACTGGGAAAACTCGATTCAGCGGCACCATGACCCAGTCAACGATATATTCAAGTTGAGTTATATTCAGGTTCAACTTAAAACGAAAAATGACCGGTGTCATAGCATGCCATGAAATGCAAAACTACACATGCATCACATATTAACGAAAATGACTGATGTCAACCATATTCACACTAAGCATAAACATCAACAACTTATATTTTTTTCCTGGTCAGGGTAACTCACACTTTAACCAAAATATTTTACAGCAAGTTTTATTATTTTCTCATGCAAGAAAGTAACTTTGATTAATTTCTGACATGCATAGCAAAGATTATGCTACAAACAATTCCTAATTTCTTTACCAACCAAGTTAGGTTTAAACATTCTGTGAGTCAAGTAATATGGCTAAACAAGTACTTAACAGAATATTTTCTAGCATTTTTTTCTATTTTATTTATGCAAGAAAATAATTTTAAGTAATTACTAATATGCATAACAAAATTAGTTCTATCATCACCACAAATAGATCTTAGCTTTGCTTTACCAACTAAGCTAGTTTCAACATTCTGTAAATCAAGCATAATAGCTAACAAACACTCAACAGAATATAAATAACACAATAGTTATTTAAATGCATGGATTAATCATTTCATTCAAGTAAGAAAATCATAAATATTGAAATGACACCATGAAAATGTTGCTGTGGCTTGCCTTAGTGCAGATGAGGTTCACAAGCCTTCTGGTGATCCTCAAGACAAGCCTCACCCTCTGAAAATAATTTTAAGCACAAAAAGAAAATACCAAGAACACTTCTGAAAATCACCAGAAATTCTAAACAGCTCAGAAAAATCTCGTCTTTGGTGAGCTGCTAGATTTCTTTGCAAAGAACAACATGCAAAAAGAATCAATTCATTTGGACTTATGGTTGAAGAGTTATGGTTGTTTGAAGCGTTCTGTAAATTCAAATGAATTTGAATAAAAATAAATAGACTGGGGGGGTGACGTCGAAGGCGTAAAGCCCAGGGGCGCCACCACTGGTACCGCTTCACGCGCGTACAGAGTGGCTGACTAGTGGGCCCCGCTAGTCAGGTGAGGAGGAGGGGGAGAAGGAAACAGAGGGAGTCGCGGCTTCACTGGAGCTATCGCCGGTGACGAGGGCTCCTTGGCAAAAACGAGAGGGAGGGATGGAGAGAGGGGACGGAGACGCACCTGCCCGTACCCGTAGCGTAGCTAGGGTGGTCGGACGGCATCGGAATCAATCTCGCAAGCGGAGGCAGAACGCGGTGGTCGCTGGAGATGAAGAAGACAGCGAGCAGAGGCAACTCCAGGGGCTCCAGGGGGATGGGATGGCTTCACCAGAGAGAGGCGGAGGCCCTGGAAGGGTCGCCCTGGCCTGGGAGGGGCTGGAGCTACCGCGGCGACCAGAGGGGATCGCCGGCGAGCTCGAGCTCGAGGACGGCGGCCGCGGCCTACCCGGCCAGGCTACGGCTTCCTACTCGCTTGTGGGGTGTGTGGGAGTGGTGGATGGTGCTCGAGGAGGCTGGGGGCGGCTCCATTTATAGGCGAGCGGAGAGGGGGGTTCGGGCTCCGCCGGTGGACACCTGTCCACGGCACCCGGTGACGAGCGACGTCAGTGAGAGGAGGAGAAGGCGACGCAGCTCACGCGGCAACTGTTGGCAAACGGGGACGAGCACTGGAATGAGGAGAAGGCGATGAGCACAGTGCGCACCGCACTGTTGGGTTGGCCGGTCCGTGCCCGTGCTCGCTGCGGCGAGCTCCGGCATCGGCGAGCGCCAGGGGGGCGTTAATGGCGTTCAGACGAGGATGGTGGCAAAGTTTGGCACGCTCGGGCAGGCGGGGGAAGCGAGCACGCGCGAACAGAGCGCTCGGCGGCACTCAGAGCGCGTCAACACGCAGGCATGACATGGTGGACACGCGTGGTCACCGCGCGAACTCTTCCCTCAGGCCAGCCTACGTCCAAAAATCATGTCTGGCATGTTGTTCGTGGTGGTTTTGAAGCTTACCACGCTTTGGTTTGGATCCAGGTGCAGAAGAGGAGTTTTTACATGCCAGGTAAGTTTCTGGTCAGTAACTTTGAGAGTTTACTGAGGTCAAACGGCTGGGAGTTGGGGGCTGCGCTTTGGAGGTTAGCCATGATCTACTAAGGTGAAAATGCACAAGAAAACCCAAGCACAATGGAGCAAGTAAAATGGTAGTTGCTGTAGAAACCACCATTTCTGTCCAGAACAGAAAATATTTTCTGTAGCAAAAATATTCCAAAAAGTGATGAAATATTTTTGCTCAGGAAGGTGCCCTAGGGTTCAAAGAATATTTGTGAATTACCTCAGATTTTTCTGGGCCATAAAAATTGGGGTTGCTTTGGAGCATACTGAACTAGATAGGGTTTTTGAGAGAAAAATGAATATTTTTCATTTAAGAAAAATATTCCAAAGATTATTTTTGGGTGGATCAGAAGGGGAATGATGATTAGGGAGGGAAATGAAGCGCTTGGGTGAAAGCCAAGGGTACCCAAGTGTTTAAGTCCATATGAAAAGATTTAAAAACTCCAAATTTCAAATTGACTCCAAAAGAAAACCAAGCAAATGAGAGAGGGCAAAAACCAGGTTGTCACAAACCTCCCCCACTTAGGATGAATCTCGTCCTTGAGATTCGGTTGCTTGGGAAAACCACTCTGGATAATGTGACTATAGAAATTCTTCCCGCTCCCAAGTTGATTCTGACTCTGTGTGATGCTCCCACTGAACTTTGTAAAATTTCCTTACTTTACTGCGAGTGACCCTTTCCATCTGATCCAAAATTCTAAACGGTCTCTCTTCATAAGTTAAATCATTAGCCAACTCTACCTAAGCCATAGCAGTCCTTTTCTCAGGCGGGGATATGCATCGTCTCAATTGTGAAACATGAAACACGTTGTGCACGTCTGCCAATTCAGCGGGTAGTTCCAATTGATATGCAACAGTACCCACTCGAGACAATTGATAGGCAGGAATGGACCAATAAATCTGGGTGCCAACTTTCCACGAGTCTGAAATCTCTTGACTCTTTTCATAGGAGTGACTCAGAGGTATACGTGTTCTCCGGGTTCAAAATTGATTTGTCGGTGCTTTGCATCATAATAACTTTTCTGTCGAGATTTGGCCAATTGCAATCTGTCTCTGATTTCCTTAACTTGTTTCTCAGCTTCCATCATGAGATCAGTTCCGAAGATACGGCTATCTCCAGTTTGAGACCAATTTAAAGGAGTGCGGCACGCACGGCCATACAGAGCTTCATACGGTGACATTTTTAGACTGGTCTGGAAGCTGTTGTTATAGGAAAACTCGGCATATGGCAAGCAGTCTTCCCATTTAGGCTCTTGGGCTAAAGCACAGGCTCGCAGCATATCTTCGAGTATTTGATTTACCCATTCTGTCTGTCCATCCGTATGAGGATGATAAGCAGTACTATATTTCAGTGCTGTCCCCAAGGCTTGATGGAGGCGTGACCAAAAAGCGGAGGTAAACAGGGAACCTCGGTCGGAAGTGCTAGTTCAGGGTACTCCATGCAGACTGACTATTCTGGATACATACCGCTGTGCAAGTTGATCTGCTCTGTATCTGGTGCTGATCGGAATGAAGTGAGCAACCTTGGTTAGGGTGTCCACTATGACCCAGATTGCATCATTGCCTCGCCGAGTCTTAGGCAAACCCGTAACGAAATCCATACAAACGTCATCCCATTTCCATTGTGAAACCGGCAGCGGTTGGAGGAGTCTGGCTGGCTTCTGATGCTCTGCCTTCGCCTTGTTACATACGTCGCAACAGGCCACAAAATAGGCAATGTCTTTCTTCATTCCATCCCACCAGAATATTTGTCTAAGGTCCTCATACATTTTCGTACCTCCCGGGTGAATGGAATATGAGGATTCGTGTGCTTCTGATAGGATTTTCCTCTTTAAGTCCGGTTGATTGGGTACACAAATCCGTCCACGGAATCGGAGGGTACCGAACTTGTCCTTGGAGAAATCTGGGGTCTGCTCTGCCCTCTGGCCCTTGGCACGTCTTTGCAGATCGGCGTCTTCTGGCTGGGCCTTGCGGATCTCTACCTCAATTGTGGGGGTAACTTCCAAAATATTAGCGAGGCCAGCATCCACTATGACCAGGTTGAGCTGAGCGATCTCCTCTTGGAGTTCGGGAGACAAGGATTTCAATATGACCTTTAAGCTGACGGGCTTTCGACTGAGTGCATCAGCAACCATGTTGGCCTTACCCGGGTTGTAATTTATTCCAAGATCATAATCCTTGACCAACTCTAGCCATCTTCGTTGACAGAGGTTTAAATCTGGCTGAGTAAAGATGTATTTGAGACTTTTGTGGTCGGTAAAAATTTGGCACCTTTTTCCAATGAGGTAATGTCTCCAAATTTTTAGCGCATGAACCACCGCAGCCAATTCCAAATCATGAGTAGGATATTTTTCCTCGTGGGGTCGTAGCTGTCGCGATGCATATGCTACTACCTTGCCGTCTTGCATAAGTACGGAACCAATGCCTTGCCTGGAGGCGTCACAATACACATCAAAACTGCGATAAATGTCTGGAAGAGTCAATACAGGTGCGGTTGTCAACCATATCTTTAGCTCATTAAAAATTTTCTCATAGTCCTCCATCCATTCAAACTTCTTATCCTTTTTGAGCAGCTCTGTCATGGGTTTAGCAATCTTGGAAAACCCTTCAATGAAACAACGGTAATATCCAGCTAATCCGAGAAAACTCCGGATCTGCGTCACGGTCGTGGGCGGCACCCAATCGAGCACATCCTTTACTTTGCTCGGGTCCACGGCTATACCTTAGGCGGATAGTACATGTCCGAGAAACCCAACTTGCTTGAGCCAAAATTCGCATTTACTGAATTTGGCGTATAGCTGATGGTCACGGAGTCGTTGTAGCACTGCTCGAAGGTGATCCTTGTGCTCTTCTTCACCCTTGGAGTAAATGAGGATGTCATCGATGAAGACTACCATGAATTTGTCGAGGAAGTCCATGAATACTTTGTTCATCATATGCATGAAGAAAGCAGGGGAATTGGTGAGACCAAAGGACATCACGGTATATTCATAAAGACCGTACCGAGTAGTGAATGCGGTCTTAGGAATATCTTCCTTTTTAATCTTGAGCTGATGATATGCAGTCCGTAAATCGATCTTAGAGAAAACTTTAGCCCCACTGAGCTGATCAAACAGATCATCAATCCTTGGCAGTGGATATTTATGTTTGATGGTGACCTCATTCAGCTGGCGGTAATCCACGCACATGCGGAGACTGCCATCCTTTTTGTCCACGAAAATAGCAGGTGATCCCCATGGTGAAGAGCTGGGACGAATATATCCTTTCTGGAGCAGTTCATCAAGCTGTTTCTTTAGCTCCACTAATTCTGATGAGGGCATCCGGTAGTACTTCTTGTATAACGGTGCAGTTCCGGGCACAAGATCTATTGCAAATTCCAGTTCCCGATCTAGTGGCATGCCTGGCAGTTCTTCTGGAAATACATCAGGGTACTCGCTGACCACAGGAATTAATTCCAACTCAGCCACAGCGGTGAAAACCAATTCTTGCTTGGGTATATACTTGCGAGCATAGAATTTGGTAGTCTGCCCATTCAGACTGGTCAAAGTGACTTCTCGTGTTGCGCAGTTTATGCAAACTTGATATTTGGTCAACCAATTCATACCCAAAATAATATCCAACTTTTCGGACTCAATGATTATCAGAGAGGTTGGAAAGTAGACTCCGTTGATATTGATTTCCAGATCACGGCAGACCAGATTGCTCTTGATTATGGATCCCGGGGTTTGTACCAGCATATTTTTACCCAAAAGCGTACAAGGAAATTTGGTTTGGGTAGCAAAACTCCGAGAAATAAAAGAATGGGAAGCCCAGAGTCAAATAAAATTACGGCAGGTATGTCATTAATAGAAAACATACCGATGACGACTTCTGGGTTCTCTTGGGCTTCATCGGCTGAGATATGATGCACGTGCCCAGTGAAGTTTTGCTGGGTCGGGCATGACTCCATAAAGTTGACTTGTGGCCTGATTAGGGCATTCGCCTTGTTGTTCTTGGGGCACTCTCTGGCATAATGTCCGTTCTGCCCACCACTGAAGCAAGAATTATTGCGCTGACGCTCCTCATGCATTGGGTTGGTCACGACATTCTTGACTTGAGTGGTGGTCTTGTTAACATTCTGTTGCCAATTTGGCTTGTATTCCACCTGAGTCTGCTGCCAGGTACGAGCCTTTTGCACTGATTGCCCATCCTTCTTTGGCTCAAACTTACGCTTGTTGTCGTTGTTAACAGGCCTATTATCTGATATAAGCTTGTGCTCCCGTTCAGCAATGAAAGCCTTGTTCACCAGAGTTTGGAAATCTGGGAAATCAAGCATACTGAGAGTACACCGGAGTTGCGGATTCAAGCCTCCAAGAAATCTGTCAATCTTCCTTTCTTCGGTGGCCGCGTCATAAAGAGAGTAACGGGCCAGATGATTGAATTTTTGCAAATATTCACCCACAGACTGATTTCCTTGGACGAGTGCGAGAAATTCACGCTGCTTAGTCTTCATAACTCCAGTAGGGATATGATATTTCCGGAACTGATCCTTAAACTTTTCCCAGGTGATTTCGTCATCAACAGGCCACATGGCTTTTGCATTTTCCCACCATATGGCAGCTGCGCCTTCAAGGTAATGAGTTGCAAATGGAACTTTATCATTTTCTTCAGTACAAGCAATCTCAAGCTTTTTCTCAATGCTACGCAACCAATTGTCTGCATCTAATGGGTCAACAATCTGACTGAAACTGGGTGGCTTGGTCCTTTGAAAATCTGACAGCTTTGAGTGATGACCGTTCTGATTTCCATTCTGCCCAACCATAGCTTGCACACTTCTTAATATTTCGATCAGATCGTTGTTCCTTCTTTCCTGAAACATACGCAGAATTTGCTCGGTGGAGGGCGGATTTGGCGGTGGAGGCGGTGGCGGAACGTACGGCTCGGGAGAATGTCCTGCCTGTCGTGCGGAACGACGAACAGGAGTTCCCTCACGAATGTTGCTACTGCTGCCTCCCCGCGTCATCCTATTGTGGATTTTTCCCAAGACAACACAATCGAGATGAGAGACATCCAAGAATAAATTTGGGGAAAAGCCAGCAACAAATCCCGGAAGAAAACAAAAGAGTGAATAAAATACGGCGAATAAAGTCCCAACATAATTATACATAGACTCATACATGAAAGATAAACAACATGCCAGGTTCAACTACTCTCATACATGCAATGAAACATCATGACTCGTACGACTACATCCGTACATCATCCGGACGACTGCGAATACTCAAAGATACTACTGCTCTGCTGGTGCTGCGGTGTCCTCCCCTGAAGCGGTCTCGGATCCTGAACTGGCGAGGTTAACGGAAACCTCCGTGTTAAAGGTAACACGACGACGCTGCCTCGAGGGCTCTCCCTCAGGGGCAGGGGTAGTATGAAGCATCGAGGCTACAGGGGTAGCGAGAAGTGAATCCCACTCGGCAGGAGTACTGAGAGGATTCACGGCCGAGACGCCCGTGCTACTCGGAGGAGTAACCGGTGAAATAGGGGAACTAGAACTGGCTGGAATATAAGGGGTAAATCCCAGAGAGGATGGAGTAGTGGCAGATCTAGTAGTGACTAAGGCAGCGGCTAAAGCAGTACGGGCACGAGTCAGCTCTCGAGCCAGCTCGTGGATCATAAGATAGCTAGCAGTGACATAACGAGCAAGGTGGCTAGCAACACTATCAGACTCCGGATCAATGATAGGGAAACGGACACGACCATTGTCGTGCAGAGAAGGGTAGTAATAGAAACCTGGGTGGTTCTGCATTCAGACCTCATTGTAGCGAAGCTCGACAAGGACCTCGAATGCAGCAAACTGGACAGCCTGAGAAGCGGTGGAGGCGTAACCGCTCCGAGAAGTACGAGTGTAAGAGCTAGAATCGGAACTAGTGCGCAGAGTGACCACTGCATGATACTCATACACTGAATCAGCTAGATGCTTCCGGTACACACGATAGACTGGGTCGTCTCCGAGAGGGTACAGCCGACGCCACACGTTGCGAAGGAGGTGCGGT
This sequence comes from Triticum aestivum, assembly GCF_018294505.1. NCBI lineage: Eukaryota > Viridiplantae > Streptophyta > Magnoliopsida > Poales > Poaceae > Triticum > Triticum aestivum. Next base: position 583,313,442 of record NC_057799.1, on the reverse strand, counting down.
GACGTGTACGGCATCAGCTGCAACTGGCACGGATACGGCACCGGAGCCATCTACACTCACAACCATTAGCAGGTTAGCATAAAAATATAAACCAAGTGCATGCAATGCAACAACCAGCTACAATTGCTACCGGCACACAACTTAAACTCATATCTAACATCCAGTTAACACGTCGTAGTCTAGCGTGGCCTACAGTCAGCGCGGCTCTGATACCAAGCGTTGTGGCACCCCGGCTCAGAGCGACCGGTTTACCATGCATTGCCAGCCCATAGACCATGTCTTCTGGCAACACACAACATCTTGGTACAGAAAGCAACCGCTTTATTGATGCTAGCGGATCAGAGTTTATATTACAACCGATGTCGAGGCCAAGCGGCACGCCCGGTGCGGCTGAACAATATGTACATTATTTAGTGAACATAAAGGGGCCTCGATCATAACAACTACGCGGCAGTGGAACAACGTCATAGCGGAAACTCCATATCACAGGGACACCGATGTGGACACGATCTAGACTCGAGCAGCACTCCTTTCCAACGAGACTTTCCTGAAATCTGGCATGACACGCTAGGTCAGTACATTGAATGTACTTGCAAGCTCACAACAGGCATAATCATAATGGCAAACAATATCATGATAATTAACCAATTAATAATAATGCAACACTATATGTCCAACATGTTGTGATCATGCTCGAACATCCCTCGGGACGGACTTACCAACTGTGATCATTCTTGGATCACAAACAAACCACCATCATGGTCTTGACAAGAGTAACTCGTGATCCTTACGGCGATCACAACCACGACCAATATTTGGTCCCGGACATCTCGATGGCCTTTCAGCCATCATCAACAGTGCAAAGTTCATAGCTTAGTGTGCAAATTTTATTAAACGTTAACTCATGGTGGGACCTACTACAAGGTGCCCGTGACCGTGGACTCGGCTATCGATAGATTATACGCTCTGCAGAGGTAGCACACTGTACCCACACCACGGAACCCATGGACTCACACTCCCATTCGGGTGGACCAACGGCATTCCGACAAATCCCTTCCATTGCCATGACACTCTCCCGGCCACTCCGACCCAATCCCCAACGGGCTAGTCCTGGGTGGCCCCGTGTCTACCAAACACACAACGACCACCGTCGTGGCCAAAACGATCCCACACGGGGACCCGGTACCATAATCTCAACAACGGGCACACAAGGTTATGCCTGCTTACCGGGCCAGGGTAAGCATGCCATAACCTTCCCTAGTTGGAGGCACCGACCAGAGGCAATGTCAATGGACCGAATCAAGGCCTTCCCACAAAGGCAAATGTGGTTGCACTGGGAAAACTCGATCCAGCGGCACCATGACCCAGTCAACGATATATTCAAGTTGACTCATATTCAGGTTCAACTTAAAACGAAAAATGACCGGTGTCATAGCATGCCATGAAATGCAAAACTACACATGCATCACATATTAACGAAAATGACTGATGTCAACCATATTCACACTAAGCATAAACATCAACAACTTATATTTTTTTCCTGGTCAGGGTAACTCACACTTTAACCAAAATATTTTACAGCAAGTTTTATTATTTTCTCATGCAAGAAAGTAACTTCGATTAATTTCTGACATGCATAGCAAAGATTATGCTACAAACAATTCCTAATTTCTTTACCAACCAAGTTAGGTTTAAACATTCTGTGAGTCAAGTAATATGGCTAAACAAGTACTTAACAGAATATTTTCTAGCATTTTTT
>NC_057799.1:583307682-583311456 GCF_018294505.1 Triticum aestivum | reverse complement strand
GTAAGAAAATCATAAATATTGAAATGACACCATGAAAATGTTGCTGTGGCTTGCCTTAGTGCAGATGAGGTTCACAAGTCTTCTGGAGATCCTCAAGACAAGCCTCACCCTCTAAAAATAATTTCAAGCACAAAAAGAAAATATCAAGAACACTTCTGAAAATCACCAGAAATTCTAAACAGCTCAGAAAATTCTCAGCTTTGGTGAGCTGCTAGATTTCTTTGCAAAGAACAACATGCAAAAAGAATCAATTCATTTGGACTTACGGTTGAAGAGTTATGGTTGTTTGAAGCGTTCTATAATTCAAATGAATTTGAATAAAAATAAACATACTGGGGGGTGACGTCGAAGGCGTGAAGCCCAGGGGCGCCACCACTCGTACCGCTTCGCGCGCGTACAGAGTGGCTGACTAGCGGGCCCCGCAAGTCAGGTGAGGAGGAGGGGAGAAGGAAACAGAGGGAGTCGCGGCTTCACCGGAGCTATCGCCGGCGACGAGGGCTCCTTGGCCAAAACGAGAGGGAGGGATGGAGAGAGGGGACGAAGGCGCACCTGCCCTTACCCGTAGCATAGCTAGGGGTGGTCGGACGGTGTCGGAATCAACCTCTCAAGCAGAGGCAGAACGCGGTGGTCGCCGGAGATGAGGAAGACAGCGAGAAGAGGCAACTCCACGGGCTCTAGGGGGACGGATGGCTTCACCAGAGAGAGGCGGAGGCCCTGGAAGGGTTGCCCTGGCCTGGGAGGGGCTGGAGCTACCGCGGCGACCAGAGGGGATCGCCGGCGAGCTCGAGCTCGAGGACGGTGGCCGCGGCCTACCCGGCCAGGCTACGGCTTCCTACTCGCTTGTGGGGTGTGTGGGAGTGGTGGATGGTACTCGAGGAGGCTGGCTGGGCCTTGCGGATCTCTACCTCAATTGTGGGGGTAACTTCCAAAATATTAGCGAGGCCAGCATCCACTATGACCAGGTTGAGCTGAGCGATCTCCTCTTGGAGTTCGGGAGACAAGGATTTCAATATGACATTTAAGCTGACGGGCTTTCGACTGAGTGCATCAGCAACCATGTTGGCCTTACCCGGGTGGTAATTTATTCCAAGATCATAATCCTTGACCAACTCTAGCCATCTTCGTTGACGGAGGTTTAAATCTGGCTGAGTAAAGATGTATTTGAGACTTTTGTGGTCGGTAAAAATTTGGCACCTTTTTCCAATGAGGTAATGTCTCCAAATTTTTAGCGCATGAACCACCGCAGCCAATTCCAAATCATGAGTAGGATAATTTTCCTCGTGGGGTCATAGCTGTCACGATGCATATGCTACTACCTTGCCGTCTTGCATAAGTACGCAACCAATGCCTTGCCTGGAGGCGTCACAATACACATCAAAACTGCGATAAATGTCTGGAAGGGTCAATACAGGTGCGGTTGTCAGCCGTATCTTTAGCTCATTAAAACTTTTCTCATAGTCCTCCGTCCATTCAAACTTCTTATCCTTTTTTAGCAGCTCCGTCATGGGTTTAGCAATCTTGGAAAACCCTTAAATGAAACAACGGTAATATCCAGCTAATCCAAGAAAACTCTGGATCTGCGTCACGGTCGTGGGCGGCACCCAATCGAGCACATCCTTTACTTTGCTCGGGTCCACGGCTATACCTTCGGCGGATAGTACATGTCCGAGAAACCCAACTTGCTTGAGCCAAAATTCGCATTTACTGAATTTGGCGTATAGCTGATGGTCACGGAGTCGTTGTAGCACTGCTCGAAGGTGATCCTTGTGCTCTTCTTCACCCTTGGAGTAAATGAGGATGTCATCAATGAAGACTACCATGAATTTGTCGAGGAAGTCCATGAATACTTTGTTCATCATATGCATGAAGAAAGCAGGGGAATTGGTGAGACCAAAGGACATCACGGTATATTCATAAAGACCGTACCGAGTAGTGAATGCGGTCTTAGGAATATCTTCCTTTTTAATCTTGAGCTGATGATATCCGGTCCGTAAATCGATCTTAGAGAAAACTTTAGCCCCACTGAGCTGATCAAACAGATCATCAATCCTTGGCAGTGGATATTTATGTTTGATGGTGACCTCATTCAGCTGGCGGTAATCCACGCACATGCGGAGACTGCCATCCTTTTTGTCCACGAAAATAGCAGGTGATCCCCATGGTGAAGAGCTGGGACGAATATATCCTTTCTGGAGCAGTTCATCAAGCTGTTTCTTTAGCTCCACTAATTCTGATGAGGGCATCCGGTAGTACTTCTTGTATAACGGTGCAGTTCCGGGCACAAGATCTATTGCAAATTCCAGTTCCCGATCTGGTGGCATGCCTGGCAGTTCTTCTAGAAATACATCAGGGTACTCGCTGACCACAGGAATTAATTCCAACTCAGCCACATCGGTGAAAACCAATTCTTGCTTGGGTATATACTTGCGAGCATAGAATTTGGTAGTCTGCCCATTCAGACTGGTCAAAGTGACTTCTCATGTTGCGCAGTTTATGCAAACTTGATATTTGGTCAACCAATTCATACCCAAAATAATATCCAACTTTTCGGACTCAATGATTATCAGAGAGGTTGGAAAGTAGACTCCGTTGATATTGATTTCCAGAGCACGGCAGACCAGATTGCTCTTGATTATGGATCCCGGGGTTTGTACCAGCATATTTTTACCCAAAAGCGTACAAGGAAATTTGGTTTGGGTAGCAAAACTCTGAGAAATAAAAGAATGGGAAGCCCAGAGTCAAATAAAATTACGGCAGGTATGTCATTAATAGAAAACATACCGATGACGACTTCTGGGTTCTCTTGGGCTTCATCGGCTGAGATATGATGCACGTGCCCAGTGAAGTTTTGCTGGGTCGGGCATGACTCCATAAAGTTGACTTGTGGCCTGATTAGGGCATTCGCCTTGTTGTTCTTGGGGCACTCTCTGGCATAATGTCCGTTCTGCCCACCACTGAAGCAAGAATTATTGCGCTGACGCTCCTCATGCATTGGGTTGGTCACGACATTCTTGACTTGAGTGGTGGTCTTGTTAACATTCTGTTCCCAATTTGGCTTGTATTCCACCTGAGTCTGCTGCCAGGTACGAGCCTTTTGCACTGGTTGCCCATCCTTCTTTGGCTCAAACTTACGCTTGTTGTCGTTGTTAACAGGCCTATTATCTGATATAAGCTTGTGCTCCCGTTCAGCAATGAAAGCCTTGTTCACCAGAGTTTGGAAATCTGGGAAATCAAGCATACTGAGAGTACACCGGAGTTGCGGATTCAAGCCTCCAAGAAATCTGTCAATCTTCCTTTCTTCGGTGGCCGCGTCATAAAGAGAGTAACGGGCCAGATGATTGAATTTTTGCAAATATTCACCCACAGACTGATTTCCTTGGACGAGTGCGAGAAATTCACGCTGCTTAGTCTTCATAACTCCAGTAGGGATATGATATTTCCGGAACTGATCCTTAAACTTTTCCCAGGTGATTTCGTCATCAACAGGCCACATGGCTTTTGCATTTTCCCACCATATGGCAGCTGCGCCTTCAAGGTAATGAGTTGCAAATGGAACTTTATCATTTTCTTCAGTACAAGCAATCTCAAGCTTTTTCTCAATGCTACGCAACCAATTGTCTGCATCTAATGGGTCAACAATCTGACTGAAACTGGGTGGCTTGGTCCTTTGAAAATCTGACAGCTTTGAGTGATGACCGTTCTGATTTCCATTCTGCCCAACCATAGCTTGCACACTTCTTAATATTTCGATCAGATCGTTGTTCCTTCTTTCCT
>NC_057799.1:583306631-583307672 GCF_018294505.1 Triticum aestivum | reverse complement strand
AAACATACGCAGAATTTGCTCGGTGGAGGGCGGATTTGGCGGTGGAGGCGGTGGCGGAACGTACGGCTCGGGAGAATGTCCTGCCTGTCGTGCGGAACGACGAACAGGAGTTCCCTCACGAATGTTGCTACTGCTGCCTCCCCGCGTCATCCTATTGTGGATTTTTCCCAAGACAACACAATCGAGATGAGAGACATCCAAGAATAAATTTGGGGAAAAGCCAGCAACAAATCCCGGAAGAAAACAAAAGAGTGAATAAAATACGGCGAATAAAGTCCCAACATAATTATACATAGACTCATACATGAAAGATAAACAACATGCCAGGTTCAACTACTCTCATACATGCAATGAAACATCATGACTCGTACGACTACATCCGTACATCATCCGGACGACTGCGAATACTCAAAGATACTACTGCTCTGCTGGTGCTGCGGTGTCCTCCCCTGAAGCGGTCTCGGATCCTGAACTGGCGAGGTTAACGGAAACCTCCGTGTTAAAGGTAACACGACGACGCTGCCTCGAGGGCTCTCCCTCAGGGGCAGGGGTAGTATGAAGCATCGAGGCTACAGGGGTAGCGAGAAGTGAATCCCACTCGGCAGGAGTACTGAGAGGATTCACGGCCGAGACGCCCGTGCTACTCGGAGGAGTAACCGGTGAAATAGGGGAACTAGAACTGGCTGGAATATAAGGGGTAAATCCCAGAGAGGATGGAGTAGTGGCAGATCTAGTAGTGACTAAGGCAGCGGCTAAAGCAGTACGGGCACGAGTCAGCTCTCGAGCCAGCTCGTGGATCATAAGATAGCTAGCAGTGACATAACGAGCAAGGTGGCTAGCAACACTATCAGACTCCGGATCAATGATAGGGAAACGGACACGACCATTGTCGTGCAGAGAAGGGTAGTAATAGAAACCTGGGTGGTTCTGCATTCAGACCTCATTGTAGCGAAGCTCGACAAGGACCTCGAATGCAGCAAACTGGACAGCCTGAGAAGCGGTGGAGGCGTAACCGCTCCGAGAAGTACGAGTGTAAGAGCT
>NC_057799.1:583305496-583306129 GCF_018294505.1 Triticum aestivum | reverse complement strand
GAATCGGAACTAGTGCGCAGAGTGACCACTGCATGATACTCATACACTGAATCAGCTAGATGCTTCCGGTACACACGATAGACTGGGTCGTCTCCGAGAGGGTACAGCCGACGCCACACGTTGCGAAGGAGGTGCGGTGACGTGTACGGCATCAGCTGCAACTGGCACGGATACGGCACCGGAGCCATCTACACTCACAACCATTAGCAGGTTAGCATAAAAATATAAACCAAGTGCATGCAATGCAACAACCAGCTACAATTGCTACCGGCACACAACTTAAACTCATATCTAACATCCAGTTAACACGTCGTAGTCTAGCGTGGCCTACAGTCAGCGCGGCTCTGATACCAAGCGTTGTGGCACCCCGGCTCAGAGCGACCGGTTTACCATGCATTGCCAGCCCATAGACCATGTCTTCTGGCAACACACAACATCTTGGTACAGAAAGCAACCGCTTTATTGATGCTAGCGGATCAGAGTTTATATTACAACCGATGTCGAGGCCAAGCGGCACGCCCGGTGCGGCTGAACAATATGTACATTATTTAGTGAACATAAAGGGGCCTCGATCATAACAACTACGCGGCAGTGGAACAACGTCATAGCGGAAACTCCATATCACAGGGACAC
>NC_057799.1:583290095-583305157 GCF_018294505.1 Triticum aestivum | reverse complement strand
GATGTGGACACGATCTAGACTCGAGCAGCACTCCTTTCCAACGAGACTTTCCTGAAATCTGGCATGACACGCTAGGTCAGTACATTGAATGTACTTGCAAGCTCACAACAGGCATAATCATAATGGCAAACAATATCATGATAATTAACCAATTAATAATAATGCAACACTATATGTCCAACATGTTGTGATCATGCTCGAACATCCCTCGGGACGGACTTACCAACTGTGATCATTCTTGGATCACAAACAAACCACCATCATGGTCTTGACAAGAGTAACTCGTGATCCTTACGGCGATCACAACCACGACCAATATTTGGTCCCGGACATCTCGATGGCCTTTCAGCCATCATCAACAGTGCAAAGTTCATAGCTTAGTGTGCAAATTTTATTAAACGTTAACTCATGGTGGGACCTACTACAAGGTGCCCGTGACCGTGGACTCGGCTATCGATAGATTATACGCTCTGCAGAGGTAGCACACTGTACCCACACCACGGAACCCATGGACTCACACTCCCATTCGGGTGGACCAACGGCATTCCGACAAATCCCTTCCATTGCCATGACACTCTCCCGGCCACTCCGACCCAATCCCCAACGGGCTAGTCCTGGGTGGCCCCGTGTCTACCAAACACACAACGACCACCGTCGTGGCCAAAACGATCCCACACGGGGACCCGGTACCATAATCTCAACAACGGGCACACAAGGTTATGCCTGCTTACCGGGCCAGGGTAAGCATGCCATAACCTTCCCTAGTTGGAGGCACCGACCAGAGGCAATGTCAATGGACCGAATCAAGGCCTTCCCACAAAGGCAAATGTGGTTGCACTGGGAAAACTCGATCCAGCGGCACCATGACCCAGTCAACGATATATTCAAGTTGACTCATATTCAGGTTCAACTTAAAACGAAAAATGACCGGTGTCATAGCATGCCATGAAATGCAAAACTACACATGCATCACATATTAACGAAAATGACTGATGTCAACCATATTCACACTAAGCATAAACATCAACAACTTATATTTTTTTCCTGGTCAGGGTAACTCACACTTTAACCAAAATATTTTACAGCAAGTTTTATTATTTTCTCATGCAAGAAAGTAACTTCGATTAATTTCTGACATGCATAGCAAAGATTATGCTACAAACAATTCCTAATTTCTTTACCAACCAAGTTAGGTTTAAACATTCTGTGAGTCAAGTAATATGGCTAAACAAGTACTTAACAGAATATTTTCTAGCATTTTTTCTATTTTATTTATGCAAGAAAATAATTTTAAGTAATTACTAACATGCATAACAAAATTATTTCTATCATCACCACAAATAGATCTTAGCTTTGCTTTACCAACTAAGCTAGTTTCAACATTCTGTAAATCAAGCATAATAGCTAACAAACACTTAACCGAATATAAATAACACAATAGTTATTTAAATGCATGGATTAATCATTTCATTCAAGTAAGAAAATCATAAATATTGAAATGACACCATGAAAATGTTGCTGTGGCTTGCCTTAGTGCAGATGAGGTTCACAAGTCTTCTGGAGATCCTCAAGACAAGCCTCACCCTCTAAAAATAATTTCAAGCACAAAAAGAAAATATCAAGAACACTTCTGAAAATCACCAGAAATTCTAAACAGCTCAGAAAATTCTCAGCTTTGGTGAGCTGCTAGATTTCTTTGCAAAGAACAACATGCAAAAAGAATCAATTCATTTGGACTTACGGTTGAAGAGTTATGGTTGTTTGAAGCGTTCTATAATTCAAATGAATTTGAATAAAAATAAACATACTGGGGGGTGACGTCGAAGGCGTGAAGCCCAGGGGCGCCACCACTCGTACCGCTTCGCGCGCGTACAGAGTGGCTGACTAGCGGGCCCCGCAAGTCAGGTGAGGAGGAGGGGAGAAGGAAACAGAGGGAGTCGCGGCTTCACCGGAGCTATCGCCGGCGACGAGGGCTCCTTGGCCAAAACGAGAGGGAGGGATGGAGAGAGGGGACGAAGGCGCACCTGCCCTTACCCGTAGCATAGCTAGGGGTGGTCGGACGGTGTCGGAATCAACCTCTCAAGCAGAGGCAGAACGCGGTGGTCGCCGGAGATGAGGAAGACAGCGAGAAGAGGCAACTCCACGGGCTCCAGGGGGACGGATGGCTTCACCAGAGAGAGGCGGAGGCCCTGGAAGGGTTGCCCTGGCCTGGGAGGGGCTGGAGCTACCGCGGCGACCAGAGGGGATCGCCGGCGAGCTCGAGCTCGAGGACGGTGGCCTGCGGCCTGCCCGGCCAGGCTACGGCTTCCTACTCGCTTGTGGGGTGTGTGGGAGTGGTGGATGGTGCTCGAGGATGCTGGGGGCGGCTCCATTTATAGGCGAGCAGAGAGGGGGGTTCGGGCTCCGCCGGTGGACACCTGTCCACGGCGCCCGGCGACGAGCAGCGTGTGTGAGAGGAGGAGAAGGCGATGCAGCTCACGTGGCAACTGTTGGCGAACGGGGACGAGCACAGGAACGAGGAGAAGGCGACGAGCACAGTGCGCACCGCACTGTTGGGTTGGCCGGACCGTGCCCGTGCTTGCTGCGGTGAGCTCCTGCGTCGGCGAGCGCCAGGGGGGAGTTAATGGCGTTGAGACGAGGATGGTGGTGAAGTTTGGCACGCTCGGGCAGGCGGGGGAAGCGAGCACGCGCGAACAGAGCGCTCGGCGGCACTCAGAGTGCGTCGACACGCAGGCATGATATGGTGGACACGCGTGGTCACCGCGCGAACTCTTCCCTCAGGCCAGCCTACGTCCAAAAATCATGTCTGGCATGTTGTTCGTGGTTGTTTTGAAGTTTACCACGCTTTGGTTTGGATCCAGGTGCAGAAGAGGAGTTTTTACATGCCAGGTAAGTTTCTGGTCAGTAACTTTGAGAGGTTACTGAGGTCAAACGGCTGGGAGTTGGGGGTTGTGCTTTGGAGGTTAGACATGATCTACTAAGGTGAAAATGCACAAGAAAACCCAGGCACAATGGAGCAAGTAAAATGGTAGTTGCTGTAGAAACCACCACTTCTGTCCAGAACGGAAAATATTTTCTGTAGCAAAAATATTCCAAAAAGTGATGAAATATGTTTGCTCAGGAAGGTGCCCTAGGTTTCAAAGAATATTTGTGAATTACCTCAGATTTTTCTGGGCCATAAAAATTGGGGTTGCTTTGGAGCATACTGAACTAGATAGGGTTTTTGAGAGAAAAATGAATATTTTTCATTTAAGAAAAATATTCCAAAGATTATTTTGGGGTGGATCAGAAGGGGAATGATGATTAGGGAGGGAAATGAAGCACTTGGGGTGAAAGCCAAGGGTACCCAAGTGTTTAAGTCCATATGAGAAGATTCAAAAACTCCAAATTTCAAATTGACTCCAAAAGAAAATCAAGCAAATGAGAGAGGGCAAAAACCAGGCTGTCACATAGATCGCACCATATCTAATAAAGTATGGTTACGACGTTCGGACACAACATTACGTTGTGGTGTTCCAGGTGGCGTGAGTTGTGAAACTATTCCACATTGTTTCAAATGAAGACCAAACTCATAACTCAAATATTCGCCTTCGCGATCAGATCGTAGAAACTTTATTTTCTTGTTACGATGATTTTCCACTTCACTCTGAAATTCTTTGAACTTTTCAAATGTTTCATACTTATGTTTCATTAAGTAGATATACCCATATCTGCTCAAATCATCTATGAAGGTCAGAAAATAACGATACCCGCCACGAGTCTCGACACTCATCGGACCGCATACATCAGTATGTATTATTTCCAATAAGTCAGTGGCTCGCTCCATTGTTCCGGAGAACGGAGTCTTAGTCATGTTTCCCATGAGGCATGGTTCACAAGCATCAAGTGATTCCAAAAGCCCATCTGCATGGAGTTTCTTCATGCGCTTTACACCAATATGACCTAAACGGCAGTGCCACAAATAAGCTGCACTATCATTATTAACTTTGCATCTTTTGGCATCAATATTATGAATATGTGTATCACTACGATCGAGATTCAACAAAAATAGACCACTCATCAAGGGTGCATGAACAGAAAAGATATTACTCATATAAATAGAACAACCATTATTCTTTGATTTAAATGAATAACCGTCTCACATCAAACAAGATCCAGATATAATGTTCATGCTCAACGCTGGCACCAAATAACAATTATTTAGGTCTAAAACTAATCCTGAAGGTAGATGTAGAGGTAGCGTGCCGACGGCGATCACATCGACCTTGGAACCATTTCCGACGTGCATCATCACCTCGTCCTTAGCCAATCTTCGTTTAAACCGTAGCCCCTATTTCGAGTTGCAAATATGAGCAACAGAACCAGTATCAAATACCCAGGCGCTACTACGAGCATTAGTAAGGTATACATCAATAACATGTATATCAAATATACCTTTCACTTTGCCATCCTTCTTATCCGCCAAATACTTGGGGCAGTTCCGCTTCCAGTGACCAATCCCTTTGCAGTAGAAGCACTCAGTTTCAGGATTAGGTCCAGTCTTGGGATTCTTCCCGGGAGCAGCAACTTGCTTTCTATTCTTCTTGAAGTTCTCCTTCTTTCCTTTGACCTTTTTCTTGAAACTAGTGGTCTTGTTAAACATCGACACTTGATGCTCCTTCTTGATTTCTACCTCCGCAGCCTTGAGCATTGCAAAGAGCTCGGGAATCGTCTTGTTCATCCCTTGCATATTATAGTTCATCACGAAGCTTTATAGCTTGGTGGCAGTGATTGAAGAACTCTGTCAATGACACTATCATCCGGAAGATTAACTCCCAACTGAGTCAAGTGGTTATGGTACCCAGACATTCTGAGTATGTGTTCACTAACAGAACTATTCTCCTCCATCTTGCAGCTATAGAACTTGTTGGAGACTTCATATCTCTCAACTCGGGCATTTGCTTGAAATATTAGCTTCAACTCCTGGAACATCTCATATGCTCCATGATGTTCAAAACGTCTTTGAAGTCCCGATTCTAAGCCATAAAGCATGGCACACTGAACTATCGAGTAGTCATCAGATTTAGCTTGCCAGACGTTCATAACGTTCGGAGTTGCTCTCGCAGCAGGCCTTGCACCTAGCGGTGCATCAAGGACGTAATTATTCTGTGCAGCAATGAGGATAATCCTCAAGTTACGGACCCAGTCCGTGTAGTTGCTACCATCATCTTTCAACTTAGCTTTCTCTAGGAACGCATTATAATTGAAGGGAACGGTAACACGGGCCATTGATCTACAACATAGATATGCAAAAACTATCAGGACTAAGTTCATGATAAATTTAAGTTCAATTAATCATATTATTAAAGAACTCCCACTTAGATAGACATCCCTCGAGTCATCTAAATGATCACGTGATCCATATCAACTAAACCATGTCCGATCATCACGTGAGATGGAGTAGTTTTCAATGGTGAACATCTCTATGTTGATCATATCTACTATATGATTCACGTTCGACCTTTCAGTCTCCAGTGTTCCGGGGCCATGTCTGTACATGCTAGGCTCGTCAAGTTTAACCCAAGTATTCCGCACGTGCAAAACTGTCTTGCACCCGTTGTATGTGAACGTAGAGCTTATCACACCCGATCATCACGTGGTGCCTCGGCACGACGAACTATCGCAACAGTGCATACTCAGGGAGAACACTTATACCTTGAAATTTAGTGAGGGATCATCTTATAGTGCTACCGTCGTACTAAGCAGAATAAGATGCATAAAAGATAAGCATCACATGCAATCAATATATGTGACATGATATGGCCATCATCATCTTGTGCCTTTGATCTCCATCTCCAAAGCACCATCATGATCTCCATTGTCACCGGCTTGACACCTTGATCTCCATCGTAGCGTCATTGTCGTCTCGCCAACTATTGCTTCTACGACTATCGCTACCGCATAGTGATAAAGTAAAGCAATAACATGGCGATTGCATTTCATACAATAAAGCGACAACCATAAGGCTCCTGCCAGTTGCCGATAACTTTTACAAAACATGATCATCTCATACAATAACGTATATCACATCATGTATTGACCATATCACATCACATCATGCATGCAAAAGCAAGTTAGAAGTCCTCTACTTTGTTGTTGCAAGTTTTACGTGGCTGCTACGGGCTTCTAGTAAGAACCGTTCTTACCTACGCATCAAAACCACAACGATTTTTTGTCAAGTGTGCTGTTTTAACCTTCAACAAGGACCAGCCGTAGTCAAATTTGATTCAACTAAAGTTGGAGAAACAGACACCCGCCAGCCACCTTTATGCAAAACAAGTTGCATGTCTATCGGTGGAACCGGTCTCATGAACGTGGTCATGTAAGGTTGGTCCGGGCCGCTTCATCCAACAATACCGCCGAATCAAAATAAGACGTTGGTGGTAAGCAATATGACTATGATCGCCCACAACTCTTTGTGTTCTACTCGTGCATATCATCTACGCATAGACCTGGCTCTTATGCCACTGTTGGGGAACATAGCATGCAATTTCAAAAAAATTCCTACAATCACGCAAGATCTATCTAGGAGATGCATAGCAATGAGAGGGGGAGAGTGTGTCCACGTACCCTCGTAGACCAAAAGCGGAAGCATTAGCTAAACACGGTTGATGTAGTCGAACGTCTTCGCGATCCAACTGATCAAGCACCGAACGTACGACACCTCCGAGTTCTGCACACGTTCAGCTCGATGACGTCCCTCGAACTCTTGATCCAGCAAAGTGTCGAGGGAGAGTTTCGTCAGCACGACAGCGTGGTGACGGTGATGGTGATGTGATCCGCGCAGGGCTTCGCCTAAGCACTACAACAATATGACCGGAGGAGTAAACTGTGGAGGGGGGCACCGCACACGGCTAAGAGAACAATTGATGTGCTTTGGGGTGCCCCCTTGCCCCCGTATATAAAGCAGAGAGGGGAGGAGGCCGGCCCTAGGGGGCGCACCAATTGGGGGGAAACCTACTAGGACTCCTAGTCCTAGTCGGTTTCCCCCTTCCTTCTCATGGAGGGGGAAAGAGGGAAGGAGAGGGAGAGGGGAAAGGAAAGGAGGGCCGTGCCCCCTCCCCTTGTCCAACTCGGACTGCCCACGGGGGGGCACCCCTTGTGGGCTGTCCTATCTCTCCCCTATGGCCCATAGTGGCCCATTACTTTCCCCGGGGTGTTCCGGTAACCCCTTGGTACTCCGATAAATATCCGAAACGCTTCAAAACCATTCCGGTGTCCGAATACTATCGTCCAATATATCAATCTTTACCTCTCGACTATTTGGCGACTCCTCGTCATGTCTGTGATCTCATCCGGGGCTCCGAACAATCTTCGGTGACCAAAACACATAACTCATAATACAAATCGTCATCGAACGTTAAGCGTGCGGACCCTACGGGTTCGAGAACTATGTAGACATGACCGAGACACATCTCCGATCAATAACCAACAGCGGAACCTGGATGCTCATATTGGTTCCTACATATTCTACGAAGATCTTTATCGGTCAAACCGCAATGACAACATATATCATTCCCTATGTCATCGGTATGTTACTTGCCCGAGATTCGATCGTCGGTATCCTCATACCTAGTTCAATCTCGTTACCGGCAAGTCTCTTTACTCGTTCCGGAATGCATTATCCCGCAACTAACTCATTAGTCACATTGCTTGCAAGGCTTATCGTGATATGCATTACCGAGAGGGCCCAGAGATATACCTCTCCGATACTCGGAGTGACAAATTCTAATCTCGATCTATGCCAACCCAACAAACACCTTCAGAGAGACCTATAGAGCATCTTTATAATCACCCAGTTACGTTGTGACGTTTGATAGCACACAAGGTGTTCCTCCGGTATTCGGGAGTTGCTTAATATCATAGTCAAAGGAATATGTATAAGTCATGAAGAAAGCAATGGCAATAAAACTTAATGATCATTATGCTAAGCTAACGGATGGGTCTTGTCCATCACATCATTCTCCTAATGATGTGATCCCGTTCATCAAATGACAGCACATGTCTATGGTTAGGAAACTTAACCATCTTTGATTAACGAGCTAGTCAAGTAGAGGCATACTAGGGACACTTTGTTTCGTCTATGTATTCACACATGTATCAAGTTTTCTGGATAATACAATTCTAGCATGAATAATAAGCATTTATCATGATATAAGGAAATATAAATAACAACTTTATTATTGCCTCTAGGGCATATTTCCTTCTGTAACCATGTCAACAAAACCACCAGGGAGAGGTTTCCTATACATGTCATTGTAGCGCTGGATATCCTCCTGGGTGGCCTTGTCGTCTCCAGAGCAGAAGCCCCCCATCTGTAGAAGGACAAACAAAGCCTTCTCCATGGGCAGGAGGTCTCTGGTTGATTTTGCAGTGAGTCTTCCACTGTGGCGCGCCGCACCCAGCCCCGCCATGGAGCTGGGAGTCCTTCCCGGCGTCGATTGGGGCAGATCCGAGGCCGGCGACGGCGTGGCTGGGGTCATGTCAGAAGGCGGCACAGTCGGCGGCGCAGGAAGGAAGAGCGGTGGGGGTGGGGGGCAGATAGCTCTTGGAGAAAGGCGGCGAGTGGGTCAGCTGCCTGGGCCACTTCCGCTTGCCCAAGGCCTTGGTCCTGGGCTGGGTTACGAATGGCACAAGCAAGCCCATTGAGGAAGCAAGCAGCCCATCATGAGTGGGAGCCTGGTTCGGAACAGCTCGTACCAATTCATCCCCTCCCATCAGCAGGCGAGGCATCAGGCCCGCGAGTCTTGTCTTCCACCACAGCTGCTGCGGTCAGTCCCCCCTGCAGCATGGGGTCCTCATGAACAGTGGCATCCACATTTCCTGGGTCAGCATCCGGTCGTCACGTCTTCCAACAGCAGCCCCACATGTATCTTGGATAATAGCATGGTCCACCTTTTCCTTGCCCAGGTTGCAGGGTGCCATGTGCTCAGCCAAGCCAACATCACTTTTAGCAAGGGAATGGCAATCTGTCGGCTGGCCAAACTCGGATTGCAGCAGAACAGGGACATGCATCGGGGGAGCGCCCACGTCCATGTGGCAGGTCATCACTGGAGCCAGGACGAAAGCGGAGAACGGATCTGAGGCCGTGCCGCCCAAGTCCGTTAGGGCAGCATCAAGGAGCGGCGCCTGTCCGTGGGACAACGTCAGGTCGTCGGGCGGCATAGCCGGTGGCCCGCTCCGGCATGACTGGAGCTTGGTCCACCTTGGCTGCGACTGTCATACAGCCGGCGAGTCCATTGCTGCTGCCGTCCATGGGCGCCGCCAAGCCGGCCGCTGCCCGCTCCATCGTCGCTACCAGCATCGGGGAAGCACAGCCGCGAGTGGGCTGACGTCCTCGGAGGCGGGGGAGGGAACTCACTAGCTTCATACCCTAGGTACCAACGGTATCCCCAGCGTGTCGGCCAGGGGGGTGGAGGAGATCTCAGAAGGTAGACCGCTAACATCGCTGTGGTCGCTGCCAAAACTCTCCGGGCTTGAGGAAGAGCGACGAGTGAAGTCGATGACTCTGTCCAGGTGGATCAGGACGTTGTGGGCGAGCAGCTTGACCTGTCCCCAACGCATTGGCGCCTCGTCGAACATGCCAAGGTCGGGGTAGTGCATGTCCGGCGAGTCCCTTTCTCTCGGCTCCTCGAGACGCGGGATGCCATGGGTGCGCAGCTTGGTGACGTCGTCCATCCACACCCAAAGCCTAACACAGCCCGATTCCTCCTCGAAGCAGATCTCAGAGTCAAGGCCTTCGATGAGGTTGGAAGGGTCGAACAGCGGCTTGATGCTCTCAATGTCCCAGGCATGCCCTGGGACTCCCTCCAGGCACACCCGGACTCTGTAGAGCAGTTCAGCCTGGGTGGCTCTCCGGAAGCATGACCAAGGAGAGAGCAGGAAGGAGATGCCCCCAGGTGGAGCGGCCCTTGGCAATGGCAGCGTCGCGGGCGCGACCATCCTCGAAGATCATCGGATACTCTCCCGTGGCCCGCATGGACACCTTCACCGCCTCCAGATTGACCCTGAACCGCATCGCCATGGCCTGTGACCCACAATAGTGGCCACCACCGCATTCCTGTAGAGGTTGCACTCCACATCGGCCAGCATGGCCGACCTCGGAGCCGTAGCCACGATGAGGCCACGGCGGGACTCTACATCAGCAGCAGGCGCCTTCATGTCGCGTCGCACAGGCTCTTGAAGGCGCACAGCACACGGAGGCGGGGGGCCTGGAGGCAGCGGAGGCAGCGACATCGCGGGGGCACTGGCGCGCGGTGCGGTAGGCTTGGGGGTGGTCGACGGAGGGCACCGGCGCGCTTTGTGGCCCGTGCTCCCACACAGCAAGCACCTGGCCTTGCCACGGCAGTCAGCGATGCGGTGACCCTTCCTCAAGCACCGGAAACACTTGCCCCAGGCTTTGCGGAGAAGGAGCGCTTTGAGAAGTGAAGGTGGAGAAGGCAGATGCTGGAGTGGGGGTCGCGGAGGCCGGGGATTAGTAACGGGCCATCCTCCTCTTCCCACTAGTCTCACACTACCGCCATCAATGCCCGGAGGCGCCAGAGAGGCATCAATGCCGCCAGACCGCGTAGGGGGATGGGAAGGCACAGAGATGATAGACCGGAGGCGCGGACGAGCGGTCGCATCGGTAGTGTCGGGAACGCATGCCATTGAAGGCGTGGCGGCGGCAGGCAGGAGCAGGGCGTCACGGTAGGGGGAGGGCGTGACGGGCGGGGCAAGCACGTAGAGGGCGGCAGGAGATGTCAGATTTGAGGGGAGGACACGCAGATCCGCCAGAGGGAGAGGAGGCTGGGAGGAGGAGGACGAGGGGTCCGCCATAGGAGAGCCGCGCCGCCGGCGAGGCGCCAGCGCGCAAGGGCGGGAGAGGGGAGAGGGGAGAGGCAGCTGTGAATCTGAGGAGTTGGCCAAATGCTTCATGGAATATGGAGTTCCTGGTTGCATTGTTCAAGAGTGACTGTTGAGTCCATGTTTGTGTTAATGAGTCCATGTTTAAACCTCATACAAGAAAAAAAAAGCAAGAAAATCAAATATAGAATGAAAGAAAATAGCAAAAAGAAGACGCAAACATGTAAAAGGAGCTTGCTGAGTATAAGAGCATCCAGGACTTGACAAATCCAACTCCTCAAACGTGACCGGGCACGTCCGTTTTGACCCCTCATTTTTCATGCAAAATAACCACACCCCCTACTTTGTCAGGGTATGCAAAACAGAACCGAAAACCAAAAACCGAACCAAAAAACCAAACCGAACCAAAATTTTGGTTTTTCAGTTTTCGGTTTCAGTTTTGAAATTTACGAACCATTTGATTCTCGGCTTTTTCGGTTTTGAAATTCTCACGTGTTGCTGGCTACGTGCTGGGACTATTCTCACGTGGTGGGACTATTCTCAAAAATATATATAGGAGCCAGTTTTTTCGGTTTCAGTTCGCGTGGTGAGAATAGTCCCATTTCGCATGGTGGGACTATTCTCATGAGGTGGGACCAAAGTTTCACGTGTTGGGACTATTCTCAAAAAAAAATATAGGAGCCATTTTTTCGGTTTTAGTTTTGAAATTTACGAACCATTTGAGGCAACAACCACAGTGGAGATTATTCATGTGTTAGGCTAGCGGGCTGAAGCTTGAGTAGACTTGATAATTAATTTTGTGCACGTGGGCTTGCTGTTGTGATGAGTCAATTAAGGTCTCTTTTTTGAGAAATTTAAGTCTTAGTTATTTGGAGACAACACCAATTTTCTTTTGAGAAAAAAATATATGTAATTCAAATTCACGTCAACTTTGGTTGTTTTTGTTATTACTGAAACCAAACCGAAACTAAATGGTTATTACTCAAACCGAACCGTATTTTGTATGAAACCGTATAAACTGAAGTATAAAAACCTTATAAAACCGAAAACCGTAAACCGAACCGAATGAAACCCAAAAAACCGAATGCACAGGGTGACTACTTTGAACCCCCGCTTTTGCTTTTACATGCAAACATTACATCGAACACTCTGCGTGCGACACTGTCGGATCTTCCGGAGAGCACGCACAGCAGCAACATCACCTGAACACACTGCAGCTCACTCACTTCCAGCCGGAGAACGCATCCAACGAAAGCACACGATGCCTGGCCTGGCCGAAGCGCCCATGCAGCAGCAGCGCATGCTGCCTGGCCGGCCGGAGGTGAGGTGGGACGGCGCGAAATCAAAGGAAGGAAACCAGCAGCAGCTAATAAATCCTGAAGAAATTAGACCAAGTGATTTGCATGCATGGTTGGCTGGTGGCCGCGCGCAATGCAGCGATGGATGGAGCACGACAGAACACACAGGCAGCAGCGGTCGGAGGATTGAGCCCGAGCAGCGCGCACATCCAGCCCGGAGGCTGGTGGCCTGCGCACGCCCGCGCGGCTACGGCGTCCGTCTAGCATGCCCGCAACGCCCCGCGCGGCTGCGACGGCCGGCCAGCGCGCCGGGGACGGCCACGCGGCTGCTGCTGCGGCCAGCCAGTGACGCACGGGGTCGCCGGCCTCCTCCGCGGCTCCGCCCACGCCGGTGCATCCTCCCCCGACGCAGAGATGAGAGAGAGCTTTGTGTGGCTGCAGGTGGGGCTGCTGTGACGTGGGTTTAAGGTACGCCAGGTCAGTCCGGACGTTTAGGGAGGAAGTAAGGGGTCTGGCTGGGTCATTTTTTTTTACCGGACACTGACTAGGCGGATGTTTCGGTTGTTGAGGAAATAGAGGGCCGACTGTAGATGCTCTAACACTTGGTAAAGTCATTTTTTTTTCTGATTGATATGTGATATGTGTGCTTGCCTCTGATTGGTTGAGAGGTAGTGCCACACACCTCTCTCTACCTTATCCACCGCACACGCACACAAGCCATGGCGGCCACTCCTAGCCATGACAGGCCGGTCACAAAGGCGGAGGGACCTACCTTCTTCGCCACACACGCACGCAAGCCACGGCGGCCACTCCCAGCCATGACACACGCACGCACGCGTAGGGCATGTATCCGATACCGGGTCCACTCCTTCCACTCCCTACTACGATGATAACCACGAGTCCACCTTCGCCTCCATCGGGTCCGATGCCAAGCAGGGCTAAAACAACTCTTCATGCTCCATGGAGAGCCTGCCTCCATCATGTTTGCCTCAGCAACTCTTTATTTGTGCTATTGATGCTTTCCATCCCCTCGCTCACCAGAGGCCTTGTGGTGCTCCTCCGGGAAATCCGCCTCCTTGAGCCCCTCCATTCCAGGGCTTGGTTGGTGGGGCACCAATTCCACCACCGAGGGAGGTCCAGGGAGTGCCAAGGACAGTGCTAGGGACAACGACTCATGTGAAGTAGAATATTTTTTAAAATTTTACTAAATTTGTTTCCCGAGTGTAATACTTGGGGAAGAAATTACCCATGGCCGAGGACAACGGTATTGAGGAAGAGCGTGCACGTCCGCGCCCCTTCGCACGAGGCACCCGAGAGGCTACCACCTCCATGTCCCTCAAGATGGCATCCCCCATGCCACCACCAGCCGAAGTCAGCGCCAGGCACCACAGGTGCTCCGACAGCGAGCACATGTTGGGTGTCCTGGTAGTTGGGAAGGCCGAGAGGACCTGCAGGTTGTTAGGAGAAGCCGCGGACTGCTGGTCTCACTGTCCATGTTGGGGAGCTAGGGGAGAAGAGCACCACGGTCTCCGTCAAGAGGGAACTTGGCGGTAGCGTAGATGCCTCCTCGAGCATAGCCCCGATGCCCACCATCTCAACCGTGGCAGGGGATGTGGCACCCTTTGTAGAGTTGTGGGGCGGCAGCTTGGGGGAGGCGACGTCGGTGTCGGCGATGTCGTCGACATCCTCGCCCGAGCCCAGGGACTTGTCCTGGTGGCGGTGATGCCCCTCGCGCCCGCCACCACCACCCCCACGGCCCCGACACTGGGTCGAGTCATTTCCTTCCTCCGGTCGTAGAGCGTCCCCACAGTCCACTCCCTCCATCGAGATCTAGAAATCGTAGCCAATGTCATTGAAGAAGACTCTAACTGTTGTTTGTTGTTTGTATTCATCTGTGGTCTTCACCTTGACCCCCACTGCGTCGCCCTTGAAAAGAGAGCACGTCCATCACCACGATCTTGCCAAGGATCCGCGACATGTTCCGAATCACCCTTTCCATCTTGCATTTGGAGGGAGATTGCAGACCCACACCGTCTCAAGGACAGCCACAGCCAGCGGACCCACATTAGGAACCAAGATGTTGATAGTCAGCTTGTTGAGCGTCAGCGTGAGCTCCGCACTATGTATCCCATAACGGAGGCTCATCGGGTCGGGGAAGATTGTCGTGGACAACCGGTCGAAGAGTTGGGTGACCACGCAATCCCAATTCGGGTGGAACAAGTGGCGAAGCTCGTCGGTGATGGTGGCCGGGGACGCCGTCTTGTTGTCTGATACGTCTCTAACGTATCTATAATTTTTGATTGCTCCATGCTATTATATATTCTATTTTGGATGTTTAATGGGCTTTATTATACACTTTTATATTATTTTTGGGATTAACCTATTAACCCAAGTGATGCGGAGCATCCCTCGTCCATCCACATGGACACGCCATCACCATCGCAAGCACCGAGAGGACCGGCGACAAGAGCACGTGCACGCAACATCGACAACGAGGTCACTTCTTTCCTCTTCGAGTCTCGTTCGGAATCACTTATGAATCGGGTCCTACCTCAAACGGAGATGTTATGCATTCTTAGGTACTTGGGAGATCGTCACGAGGAACAGGAGGGAAACACCAAGTTCACCCGGAGACACAAGCACCTACGGTCGAGGAGAAGGAGGAGGAAGCGAGAAGAGAGAAGGAGGAGTGGCTCTGGACACTCCGGGTGCCCGGGCACTTTGGCCCCGGAGGCCCGGCCCCTCCCTGGCGCAGCTCCAGCCAGCCCCGGGTGCCCGGCCTGCAGCCTCGGGTGCCCGGCCTCTCTTGGCCCAGTGCGGCCCAGGCCACCCCCCGGGTGCCCGGCCTCGGGTGCCCGGCCAGCCACCAGGCCACAGGCC
>NC_057799.1:583289069-583289660 GCF_018294505.1 Triticum aestivum | reverse complement strand
CCCCCGGTGCCCGGGCTGTCACCCCCCGGGTGCCCGGCCCCCTTCAGCCACCCCTCGGGCGGTGGCCCTGACCGGTCCGGGTGCCCGGCCGATTTTACCCCGGGTGCCCGGACCCCGCCGTATGCCTGCGTGCATTTTGTGGTCTTTGACCATTGTACCCCTCTCTACCTCATGTTTCGCCTCTAGACTATAAGTACCCCCACCTAGCTCATTTAGGAGGATAGGAAAGTATATGATAGACATATGTGAGCTTTGCTCCATGGATCCACTCCACTAGGAGATCAAGACCTCCTCTTGGAGTGACCAACCTCAAGACCCCCTCATGGGTGGCCCCCTTCAAGACCTCATTCCTCATAGGATTGGGATGAGCTAGTACCTTGTATCTTTCCTTTGTTGTCTTTGAATCATTGTATCTCTCTTTGTGTGATTGATCTAGCATATGTGTGATTGGATCTAGTCAATTTGAGTGTTTTCCCTCTCTTGTGTTCTTCCTGTTCTTCGTGTTCTTGGGGATTTCCCCTCCAATTGTGAAAGATCTCCATCTAGGGTTCCACCCTACAACATCTTGGTATCACGAGCCACGTTTATCAC
>NC_057799.1:583262509-583288210 GCF_018294505.1 Triticum aestivum | reverse complement strand
GCCCAAACCCCGGGCTCCCGCACCCCCGGGCTGTTTGCCTCGGACCACCCCGGGTGCCCGCACCTTCCCCCCCGGACACCCGCACCCCCCAGAATCAGCCGCGTGCACTTTACGTTTTCACTCATAACTTTCACTCCCGAACTCCGATTTGGGTGTTCTTTGGCTCGTTGAAAAGCTAGAGACGTGCCCAAGCTGCTCATATTGGTTTTACCACCATTTGACTCCATCAAAAATTTGGCATTTTGGCATCTTTGCATAGGCCATCCACCACATCACCCACAAAACCACCATAGCTTTCCGCAACCTAACCCAATTTTTGCTCCATATAGCATTTGTGGTTGCTTGAGGGGTGACTTGAGTCTCCTAAGGTGTTTCGGCTACTTAGGGATGGTCGCTTAGTCATCAACCACCACCACCACTTCCGCATTGCTAACTCCGGAACCACCATCGCATTCCGCCACCACCATTTGACATTTGCCTTTGGAGATTTTATGTTTGCGGTTTTTACCATTTCCTAAGGTGTTTCGGCTAATTAGGGACGGGTCTACATCATCTTGGTATCTACATCAAGAACACCACCACTCATCATCGCCACGAGGTCGCTTCGACATCGACCACTTCACCATTTTGACGCCCTAACCGTAAGCAAGAACGGTAACCTCTATATCATCTTGGTATCGTGGTATCCATTCATTGTACATTCTTGCCATTACATTGTTAACCCCTTAGCCCATTTTGCGTCACTTGCCCATCGAGACTAGCCTTTGAGTATTGCCGGCAACGTTACTTGTGCACATTAGTGATCCATACCTTCCATTACATACATACCATATCATATTGGTATCATCATATCATCACTTGTGTCACAAGATTGTTCCCGCATATACAAAATTGCTATCTTGGTTTGTGCATGTCGCATAGTGGCCATATATAAAAAAAAAGAGAATAAGCTTTTAAGCAAAAAGGAAAAAAGAGAGCAAAGAGCTTGTAAGCAAGAGCCATAGCATCGCCACATTGCATACCATATTACCATATTGATCATCTTGGATCATCGTGTGCGAAACACCGGAACATCATACACATAGCATACTTGGGATAGAAAGCTCGTACATTTTGCATCTTATAGGTTGTGCACAAGTGTCGTATCCGCCTATTGAGCAATCGTGCTAGCGTCTCTCTAGAGTTGTGCAACACGAGCGTTTTCCATGGATTCCACATTTTGTGCTCATTCATTGGTTGCACGACCCCATTTATCTATCCGTGTGTGTGTTTCCGTGTGCCGCATATTGCTATTGGTCTACTTGTTTCACTTGCGAATTTGTGAATGTTTTCCAACATTTTTGACTCTTGCTAACATTTTGCATCAAATTTTTGTGCCACTATCCTCACCGAGCTCCACCATAAGCCTTACTTGTGTAGGTGTGAGAATTGACAAGATCCGGTACCAATTGTGCTATTTCCTTGATACATTATTGAGTGATCATTGATCCATCTTCAACATTGGAATGGTACATTTGGTCTAGTTCTTTCCTTTCTTCCACTCACATTTGCTCGAGTCTTGTGATGGATAGGCAAGGCATTTCATCTCCGGTCTTCCACGACAACGACAACGCGAACAACTACATCACCACAACGCCCATCTTCGGACTACAACGAGCAATGCAAGGCATGGAGCGACTCGCCATCGACATTCGCCAAAACGAAGCAAGGATAAGGGACTACCTCGACACCAAATTGGCCGAACAAAGGGATCAAGTACGAGACATGGTGGCCAACTACAAGTCTTCTTCACCTTCATCATCTTCAAGGCGGCGACGCTCAAGTGGCCAATCTTCGGAACGTCATCGAGCTCAAGCACTACAACACCATCAAGATGAAGATGCTCGCGATGCGTACACCTACAAGTCCCAAAAAGCTCTACATCAAGCGACGGCCAAACTTCACGAGCACAAGAGAAGACCGCGAGACAAGCACCACCAAGACGGAGCTACGACTACTACGACCACTTCGGCATCTTCGCCAAGTGTCATCAAGGCATCTTCGCCTTTGGATGTATGGCATCTTCGCCTACCTCCGACGAGTACGCCTACATCGTCCTTCCTCCACGGCGACGGTGACGAGATGATCGAGCATGGGATTTTCCCTTCGGTCATGGAGGAGAGAGATGGTGTGCCATCTTTGGCCTTCATCCACGGCGACAACGACGAGATGGTTGAGCATGGGATTTTCCCTTCAACCATGGCGACGTATGATGACTTGAGTGACTTAGGCCACCATATGGAGAGTGAGAGTGCCTTCACCACTAGCCCCATATATGATAAGTTGCCACAATTCCCATGTGAGGAGAGCCACAACCCCCACCACTTGAGTGAGATGAGTGACTCCACCATATGTGACATTGAGTGCACCTACCTTGAGGGAGTGAGTGAGCCACCACCACATAGAGAGAGTGAGGAAGTTGATAGGGCAAGTGAGGCCATTTGCATTTCTAACAACTTGACCTCTACCTCTATTGTGTCTTCTCATTTGGTGCTAGGTCCCATATATGATGACGCGCCGATCCGCGACGACTTCGTCCTTCCTATG
Source organism: Triticum aestivum (assembly GCF_018294505.1). Lineage (NCBI taxonomy): Eukaryota > Viridiplantae > Streptophyta > Magnoliopsida > Poales > Poaceae > Triticum > Triticum aestivum. Next base: position 583,285,624 of record NC_057799.1, on the reverse strand, counting down.
GACAAGACGATGGCCATGGTGGAATATGATGCACCCCCCACATGGTTCCATCAAGTTGATGAGGATGCCCACCATTTGGTCTTTGCCACCTCACCTACACCACTTGAGTGGAATGAACAAGGTAACATAGGTGAAGGTGATGCTCTAGTCCCACTAGTGGACACTCTTGACATTGATTGCTTGCATGATGTTGATCCACCTATTGCCATGCTTCATGCTAGTTCGACTTCCCCATGCGATGATTTACCCATTTATGATGGGTTTGATGATTGCCATGTGGAGTCTATTAGTCGTGATGCCATGTTACATAGGATTTCTTGTGATAATTCTCTCGGTCACATCATGTTTGACAATCCGCTTGACTTGTCATATGCTATGCATGAGATCAACAATATGTCATATTTGCAATCTCATCGTAGTGACTATGCATATGCCATTAAAATTAACCCAATTTGCACATATGGCATAGATGACAAGCCCATGGTTATTGACATTTGTTTTTCTTGTGATGATATTGATATGCTCCCTTTGCATCATTTATCCTATATTCCATGCCATGACCACCTAGCTTTGGATATGCATTGTTTTGGATGTTGTCCATATTCTTCATGTGATGTTTCCATTAATTCTCATGAGGAGACCCCCATAGTTTCCTCATACATATTAGGAGATTTTGATGCATTCCACACTTTGCATGATCCCACTACTTGTGTGCACAATATGCTTCCCATGAATAAAAATGATATGGATGTGCCATATACTTGCATTCTCAATTTGTGTCCCCATCGTGTCATACATAACAACTATTCTTTCATGATGGATGACATGTTCTTATACCATGCATCAAATTTCTTTGAGCGATGCTTATCTTGTGCTAACTCACACATGCACATACACATCATGATGGATGATGTGTATATTTACCACGCACACACTTTCTTTGGTTTGTGTCTCTTTTGTGTAGGTACACATGAATACTTGTCAATCTCGCAATCCCACAAGTTGACAAAATGAGCTCTAGAGAGCAATGATGACTTGGGATCCCTTGGAGTGTCTTGCCCACCGCTCTCTTCGCGCAAACACTTCGCGCATTTCTTCTACATGGCCCTCCCATGGTTATGGGTTATTGTCCATTACATATTATATGCCCATCTTGCCATGTTCACTTTGCATGACATGATTATTCATATGCCTTTGCCATGCATTTGTGACCCATGCTTTGCATTACACATGATGATTGATTCTACTACGTGTATGCGTATTTGCAAGCTTGGTGGAGATATTGCTTGTTATGGCCATGTTTTCTATGTGCCCCATGCCTGCGATGATACATTGATCTTGCTTTGTGTTCGTGCTTGCAATATATCATGTGCATTTACTATATCTATTATTTGCTCACATGACAGGATTGCCATGATTTCCTCTAGTGTGTTGCATCTTCGCTCCACTAGTTTGCACAACTTGATTTCCATGCTCTCTCATGTTGCATCCAATTCTCGGATTACTTTCTCCCATCATATGTTTGGTTGCAACAATGTCATTACTTCACATATTCCATGTCCCATTGCTTGTCACTTGCTTGACTTGTTTGCCTCACACATGATGAACAACTGCTCTTTCCATTGTGTTGAGTGCCACTCGATTTTCACTACACCCTATGCACATTATGCTTGGAATTTCTTGCACTTGCATGTGTTTATACATATCATCTTCTTTGGTGTTGTGAATGACTGTTATGCCTACCGTAGACCGTTCATTGAGAGTCTTATGCATGCTTGCTATGACATTGAGGTAGATGCTTGTTTACTTGTCCAACATATTAGCACCTTTACCTCACCTATGCATGCTTGTTTCCATGATGCTTTTCCATGTGCTCAATTTATGTGCTTACATGCCATGCCACACTCCCTTGTCACACCATATGTTACACTTGATGACGACACTTGTTTGGTGAATCACCTCGTGAATGCTTGGTTTAGCACTAATGCTAACCACATTTGTTTTTCCAAGTGTTTGTTATACTTGCTCCTTTTGAAGGAATCACTAGACGGTGCGACATTGGAGAGTGCCCATTTCAAGCTTGACGACGATGAGTACTTGCCGGTTGTCCACTCCTACATGGCGACGCCATCTCTTTCCCATGGTGATGAAGATCACGACCCGTGGACGGATCTCTCCCAAGGGGGGGGGGGGAGATGATGCGGAGCATCCCTCGTCCATCCACATGGACACGCCATCACCATCGCTAGCACCGAGAGGACCGGTGACAAGAGCACGTGCACGCAACATCGACAACGAGGTCACTTCTTTCCTCTTCGAGTCTCGTTCGGAATCGCTTATGAATCGGGTCCTACCTCAAACGGAGATGTTATGCATTCTTAGGTACTTGGGAGATCGTCACGAGGAACACGGAGGGAAACACCAAGTTCACCCGGAGACACAAGCACCTGCGGTCGAGGAGAAGGAGGAGGAAGCGAGAAGAGAGAAGGAGGAGTGGCTCTGGACACTCCGGGTGCCCGGGCACTTTGGCCCCGGAGGCCCGGCCCCTCCCTGGCGCAGCTCCAGCCGGCCCCGGGTGCCCGGCCTGCAGCCCTGGGTGCCCGGCCACTCTTGGCCCAGCGCGGCCCAGGGCACCCCCCAGGTGCCCGGCCTTGAGGCCCCGGGTGCCCGGCCAGCCACCAGGCCACAGGCCGCCGGCCCGGGTGCCCGCACCTTTGGCCCCGGGTGCCCAGCCTCTCCCACCTGGGAGCCAGCACCCCCCCCCCGGGTGCCCGGGCTGTCACCCCCCGGGTTCCCGGCCCCCCTTCAGCCACCCCTCGGGCGGTGGCCCTGACCGGTCCGGGTGCCCGGCCGGTTTTACCCCGGGTGCCCGGACCCCTCCGTATGCCTGCGTGCATTTTGTGGTCTTTGACCATTTTACCCCTCTCTACCTCATGTTTCGCCCCTAGACTATAAGTACCCCCCACCTAGCTCATTTAGGACGATAGCAAAGTATATGATAGACATATGTGAGCTTTGCTCCATGGATCCACTCCACTAGGAGATCAAGACCTCTTGGAGTGACCAACCTAAAGACCCCCTCATGGGTGGCCCCCTTCAAGACCTCATTCCTCATAGGATTGGGATGAACTAGTACCTTGTATCTTTCCTTTGTTGTCTTTGAATCATTGTATCTCTCTTTGTGTGATTGGATCTAGCATATGTGTGATTGGATCTAGTCAATTTGAGTGTTTTCCCTCTCTTGTGTTCTTCGTGTTCTTGGGGATTTCCCCTCCAATTCGTGAAAGATCTCCATCTAGGGTTCCACCCTACAACACCAAGGCCCAGTGCAAATTGCTGTTTTTTGCCTATTTCAGTGTTTCGCAGTAAAGGAATATCAAACGAAGTCCAAACGGGATGAAACCTTCGGAAGAGTTATTTTTGGAACAAACGTGATCCAGAGGACTTGGAGTGGACGTCAAGAAATCAACGAGGAGGCCACGAGGCAGGGAGGCGCGCTTGCCCCCTGGGCACGCCCCCACCCTCGTGTGCCCCTCATGGCTCCACCGACCTACTTCTTCCTCCTATATATGCCTACGTACCCCGAAACCATCCAGGAGCACCACGAAACCCTATTTCCACTACTGCAACCTTCTGTACCCGTGAGATCCCATATTGGGGCCTTTTCCGGCGCTCCGCCGGAGGGGCATCGATCATGGAGGGCTTCTACATCAACACCATAGCCTCTCCGATGATGTGCGAGTAGTTTACCTCAAACATTCGGGTCCATAGTTATTAGCTAGATGGCTTCTTCTCTCTCTTTGGATCTCAATAGAAAGTTATCCTTGATCTTCTTGGAGATCTATTCGATGTAACTCTTTTTGCGGTGTGTTTGTCGAGATCCGATGAATTGTGGGTTTATGATCAAGATTATCTATGAACAATATTTGAATCTCCTCTGAATTCTTTTATGTATGATTGGTTATCTTTGCAAGTCTCTTCGAATTATCAGTTTGGTTTGGCCTACTAGATTGATCTTTCTTGCAAAGGGAGAAGTGCTTAGTTTTGGGTTCAATCATGCGGTGCTCGATCCCAGTGACAGAAGGGGAAACGACACGTATTGTTTGCCATCGAGGATAAAAAGATGGGGTTTATATCATATTGCTTGAGTTTATCCCTCTACATCATGTCATCTTGCCTAATGCGTTACTCTGTTCTTATGAACTTAATACTCTAGATGCATGCTGGATAGCGGTCGATGTGTGGAGTAATAGTAGTAGATGCAGGCAGGAGTCGGTCTACTTGTTGCGGACATGATGCCTATATACATGATCATGCCTAGATATTCTCATAACTATGCTCAATTCTATCAATTGCTCGACAGTAATTTGTTCACCCACCATAATACTTATGCTATCTTGAGAGAAGCCTCTAGTGAAACCTATGGCCCCCGAGTCTATTCTCTATCATATAAGTTTCCGATCTACTTTTATTTTGCAATCTTTACTCTTAATCTTTATCATAAAAATACCAAAAACATTATCTTATCATCTCTATCAGATCTCACTTTTGCAAGTGGCCGTGAAGGGATTGACAACCCCTTTATCGCGTTGGTTGCAAGGTTCTTATTTGTTTGTGTAGGTACGAGGGACTCGCGCGTGGTCTCCTACTGGATTGATACCTTGGTTCTCAAAAACTGAGGGAAATACTTACGCTACTTTGTTGCATCACCCTTTTCTCTTCAAGGGAAAACCAACGCAGTGCTCAAGAGGTAGCATTGTCCAAAACAGAGATGCGTGCTGTCAACGAAGGGGTGGGGGTATCTGGCTCGTTGATCTCAATGTGAAAAAACCCCATCCCCTCGATTTTGTGGCCATAGAGCATGGGTTCTCCCTCGATTGACTGCTCGGGACACAGCAAAGCCGGGTGGCCCGGGCGTTTACATATGCAGCAGGAGAGGAGTTCGGCACCCCACTTGATAGTGGCCCTCCTCGCCACAATTGAAGCCAAGAAAATTCACCCTCCTTGTCGAAAAAGGTGAGCTGATTTCAATATAAAGAACCTAACCAACTGAACTGTACAAAAGAAAAGAGAAGGGGACTCACATAGGAGTATCACACATACACCAGTCCACAGAGCACAGGACAATTGTACGTTTAAATTCGAGATTTTTTTCGAAACTATGATGATTTTTATAGCAAATTCGGAAACTATACGCCCCAATGCATAAAAATCGAAACTATGACCCCGTCGGCCTTCTGTTGGCCGAAGAGGGACTTTTCGACCAACCGTTGGCAGAAGTGGGCTCTTCAGCCTCCCGTTAGCCGAAGTTAGTATCTTCGGCTTCCCGTTGGCCGAAGAGTGTCAGGGGCACAAAACGTAATTAAGATGATCTCAAATGAAAAAGCTATCAACATGAAAAATCTTCTTCTCGTCGAAACGGTTGATTTTGATATAAAAATCGTCTTAATCCAAGGTCGTATGCAACCTGTAGAGTCAAAACAAGGTCAGGGGCAGAAGCTGCAGAGTTACTTCGGACATGCCGAATGGATGTCAGAAAATTTGTCATGGGACACCCGGTGCACTCGGTGAGACCGTGTGGAATACAGAAGAGTACACAATTTTGGTCACGTTCACTCGGTGAGACCTGACGTCCCTTGAAGCAACGTCGGTATTTCCCTAAAGAGAAAGGGATGATGCAGCACGGCGGCGGTAGTTATTTCCCTTAGATATGAAACCAAGGTTATCGAACCAGTAGGAGAACCAAGCAACACAACGTAAACAGCCCCTGCACACAGATAACAAATCCTCGCAATCCGACGTGTTAAAGGGGTTGTCAATCCCTTCCGGGGTATGACGTCTCAAGATAGGCAAAGGACGTGAGGTAAATTTGTAGTAGATTGATAGATCGAATGCCAAATAAAATAAATAAAAATAAAACACAGCAAGGTATTTTTTATATTTTTGGTTTAATAGATCTGAAAATAAATGCAAAAGAAAAAGTAGATCGCAAAGGCAAATATGTGAGAAAGAAGACCCGGGGGCCGTAGGTTTCACTAGTGGCTTCTCTCGAGAAAAATAGCAAACGGTGGGTAAACAAATTACTGTTGGGCAATTGATAGAACTTCAAATAATCATGACGATATCTAGGCAATGATCATTATATAAGCATCACGTCCAAGATTGGTAGACCGACTCCTGCCTGCATCTACTACTATTACTCCACACATCGACTGCTATCCAGCATGCATCTAGTGTATTAAGTTCATGGGAAAACGGACTAATGCAATAAGAACGATGACATGATGTAGACAAGATCTATCTATGTAGAGATAGACCCCATCGTTTTATCCTTAGTAGCAACGATACATACTTGTCGTTTCCCTTTCTGTCACTGGATCAAGCACCGTAAGATCGAACCCACTATAAAGCACCTCTTCCCATTGCAAGATAAATAGATCAAGTTGTCCAAACAAAACCCAAATATCGGAGAAGAAATACGAGGCTATAAGTAATCATGCATATAAGAGATCAAAGAAACTCAAATAACTTTCATGGATATAAAAAGATACAACTGATCATAAACTCGAAGTTCATCAGATCCCAACAAACACACCGCAAAAGAGTTACATCATATGGATCTCCAAGAGACCATTGTATTGAGAATTCAGCGAGAGAGAGGAAGCCATCTAGCTACTAACTACGGACCCGAAGGTCTACAAAGAACTACTCACGCATCATCGGAGAGGCACCAATGGAGGTGGTGAACCCCATCCGAGATGGTGTCTAGATTGGATCTGGTGGTTCTGGACTCTGCGGCGGATGGATGAATATCTCGTCGACTCCCCTAGGGTTTCTGGAATATTGGGGTATTTATAGAGCAAAGAGGCGGTCCGGGGGGCACCCGAGGTGGGCACAACCCACCAGGGCGCGCATGGGCCTCCTGGCGCGCCCTGGTGGGTTGTGCCCCCCTCGGGGCACCCCCAGGCACAGCCAGAGCCCGTTGTGTTCCTTCTGGCCCATAAAAATCATCATGAAGTTTCGTGGCATTTGGACTCCGTCTGATATTGATTTTTCAGCGATGTAAAAAACATGGAAAAACAACAACTGGCACTTGGCACTATGTCAATAGGTTAGTACCAAAAATGATATAAAATGATTATAAAACATCCAAGATTGATAATATAACGGCATGGAACAATAAAAAATTATAGATACGTTGGAGACGTATCAAGACCGAACCAAACCACTCGGAGGCTCCGAAAAATTGCCAAAGATTTTTGGATCGAATTTTTAGTCCTTTTATTGTACGGGAAGTCCAGCCGCCTCATAAATCGATGTGGGCATTGTTCGTCTGCACCGGGAAGACACATGCCGGCATTGAAGAAATGTCTCTGTTGCGATGGCAGGAATTGAGACCAAAACTTTCGGCGGTGGTATCATCCACCATGCAAAGTAGAGGCAATGGTCACCTCTCAGGCCCGTCACCGTGTACCCTCGACGCCGGTGATGATGCACACAAAAACGTCACTGTGTACCCTCGACGCCGGGGGTGATGCACCGTAACTCACGTCGAAGGAGACCCGTCCGGAAGCGCGGTACGCAAGCAGTCTTCCCGGTGCAGACGAACAATTTTTCGGATCAAAAATCCTAACTTTAACTCGGTCAGGAATCTTTGGCAATTTTCCGGATCCATTCGGAGCCTCCGAATGGTTTGGTTCGGTCTCACCGAGTGAACGTGACCAAACTTGTGTACTCTTCTGTATTTCATACGGTCTCACCGAGTGCACCGGGTGTCCAGTAACAAATTTTCTGACATCCATTCGGTCTGTCCGAAGTAACTCTGCAGCTTCTGCCCCTGACCTTATTTTGACTCTACAGGTTGCATACGACCTCGGATTAAGACGATTTTTATATCAAAATCAACTGTTTCAACGAGACGAAGATTTTCATGTGGATAACTTTTTCATTTAAGGTCATCTTAATTGCATTTTGTGCCCCTGACACTCTTTGGCCAATGGGAAGCCGAAGAGTGCTCTTCGGCCAACGGGAAGGCGAAGATACTATCTTCGGCCCAGCTGCGCACTCTTCGGCCAACGGGAGGCTGAAGAGCCCACTTCGGCCAACGGTAGTCCGAAAAGTCCCTCTTCTGCCAACAGAAGGCCGACGGGGTCATAGTTTTGATTTTTATGCATTAGGGCGTATAGTTTCCGAATTTGCTATAAAAATCATAATAGTTTCAAAAAAAATCTAAATTCGAACCCAGACGCGCGCACCGGATAAAGAAAATCAAGCAATACAGCTATGCGAATAATACACACAGTGTGTGGTGCTAAAATCCCAATCAAAACTGACATAAAGAAAATCAAGTGATTGATATAGCATGAGAATAATACACACAGCGGGTGCTAAAATCCCAATCAAAACTGACTTAAATAGAAAACAGTTGTTATCAGCAGCCCAACTTGTCATAAATAAGAAGCTAGCAGTTGCCAAAAACAACACGCTTTTAAAGGACCAAACGAAACAGAATGCACATTCACTCGTGTTAATCATATCACTATCAAGGTGATGCCGGGGCGGAATATAATTGTCACATTGACGGCAAATGTGGCAAACTGAACTGTTCATATCCTACATCTAAAACCTACTCCCTCCGTTTTAAAATAAGTGTCTTAACTTTGTATTAATTTTAGTACAAAGTTATACTAAACTACCGGTTGCCAGGGCCACCTCCGGGCGAGATAGACGAATGGCCTGGGTGGGTTTTGGGGCGCTGGCGTGGGCTCTATGGACCACAAGAAACAAGGCTTTGATAGAGGGAATATACATCAAACACCCGGCTGATCTATTATACAAACTGGTGTCTTTCTTGCAGCTCTGGAAACCTTTGTCAAGGGCGCAAGACAGAAGGCACGTGGAGTGGCTCGCAGCAAAGGTGTGAGCAAAGTGTACCGAGCTTCGTCGAGCAACACAAGGGGCACCTCTAGGGATGGCAATGGGGACAATCCCCTATGGGTATCCTAGAACATCCCCATCCCCATCTATTCCCCATCATCCCATTCACATCCCCGTTTACATGACTGGGGATGAAATTTCCCCGTACCCATGCCCCACTAGGGAACGGGGCCCCATTAGGGTCCCCATCCCCATGAACAAATGATCATATACATAATGTGACATACTATAATCAACAAATATAAATGGCATTGTTCGTGTTCTGCTAATATCGATATAGGTCATACTCACTTCTTGGTCATGGTGGCGGCTGAGGTGAGGATGTGGGTTAGGTTTAAGGTTTTCCTTAGATTTTTTTGTTTTCACAAGTTTATTTGTGAATATTTTAAGGTTGACCGCAATGTCATAGTTAAAAAGTAGCTCCCTGATGGGTATTGGGTATGGGGAGCATAATATCATCCCATCCCCGTTGTACCCTATGGGGAATAAATTAGTTTAGTAAATATTCCCATGGGGAAGTTTTTCGCCCATCCCCGCCCCCTAATAGATGAAATCCCCGTGGGTTTGGCGAGTATGGGGCCCCATTGCCATTCTTAGGCACCTCCGGCATGACACCTGACTATGCTACCTCGAGAGCCCGATGTTTCCCCTTTTGGCTGGGTGCTGCGTCGTTTATCTTCGCCTTCGGGCTTGTATCGCTTGTATTTCCTTTTCCGTACTTCGTGCTACTTATTCGGTCTGGAACTCGTGTTGGATCTGTAAGGGCCTCAGTCTAAGGCCGGGCAAGAGCCTCTTTTCTAAAAAAAAAAGTTATACTAAACTTGAGACATTTATTTTGGGACGGAGGAAGTACATAACAACAACGACGATGAAGACGACGATGATTTACCCTTTTTCAACAAACTGAGCCTTGCTTTTTTCTCGCTGTCCGACTTCTCAACTAGTCCACTCCCTGGTTGTAATTTTGAAGGACACCCCATTTTCTAGTTTTAGTTTTCAAGAAGTGTCAACTGCTATTACTTATGTAACAATGCAAATATTCTAGTCTTTTTTGAAGCATTACAAAAAAAGATACACCCTCCGATCCATATTAACTGTCACTGACATAGTATATCACCGACTTAGTACATATTTTTATTACTAAAGTTGTAATACTAAGTCAGCGACACTTAATATGAAATTATGGATATGAGGAAATACCTTTTCCCCCAAAAAGAGCAAAACTACAATGGAATTATTGGCTCTAAATTTTGTTCTCGACAAGAAGGATAATTGGCCTGCATAGTAGTGGCCGCTAATAACCAGCCCAACTAGACATAAATAAGAAGCAGATGTTAACCACCACTGTCAAGTTGGTGTGGGCCGGAATACAGGTTTTCTCCACGTAATATCAAATTGTTACAAGATTCCCGCGCAACTTACATTTGTTTATTGGAAAACCATACTATATGTGTTTTTAAGTTTTAACTAACCTTTGCTTTGTTTAGCATGGTATATACGCTTTGCTTCTATGTAGCATTTGGAGAGCAAGAATGGAAGCCCCAACATACAAGCAGCAAGCAGCAAGCAACCAAGTATGAGAACACCTCACGCAGCGCTCCTCTTGCTCTTCATCCTGTCGTGCTCCCGCGTTGCCTACTCCGGTGGCGGCCGGAGCCGCTTCACCTCCATAATCAGCTTCGGCGACTCCTATGCCGACACGGGTAACTTGGTCAGGTGGGCTGATCCCGTCCTTCCCGGCCCGAACCCATTCAACAACCTCCCCTACGGCGAGACCTTCTTCGGCTACCCCACCGGACGCGCCACCGACGGCCGCCTTGTGCTGGACTTCATCGGTAACCTAACCACAAATGCACTGCCAAACTTAGTCAATCTCTGTTGATCCTGACTAGCTAGAAGACATATGGACAGAGAGCTTGCATATAACGGTGCTTCATTTTGCAGCTCAGGCTTTGGGTCTGCCTTTGGTGCCGCCGTATCTCGCCAAGGGGAGCAACTTCTCCAACGGAGTAAACTTCGCCGTGGCAGGAGCGCCGGCTCTGAACCTGACATACCTGCAGGGACAGAATTTGACCGTGGAACCTCCGATCAACCGCTCCCTCCACGATCAGCTCGACTGGTTCCAGAAACTAAAGCCTTCGCTCTGCAAGGGTAGGCTGCTGCTAATTATACATCAGTCCTTAATCACCACATGATTTTCATGTCCAAGTGAAGTGATTTAGCTCGTCGTACGTCCATGGCATGTGCAGGAAAAGGTGCTGATTTCTTCGGGAGCTCCCTGTTTGTCATGGGAGAGTTCGGAGGAAATGACTACAACTTCCTTATGTCGTGCAACAGGACCGTGGAACAAGCCAGAGTTTATGCTCCTCAAATTGTTGACAGCATCTCCCGAGGCGTAGAGGTACTACGGATGGAATTCCACTCTTCCTTTAATTCCCACATCCTGCACATGTTTTTTCTTTTGACTTTTTGAATTCTGTAACGCAAAGCTTCTTATATGCTTCTTTTTTTGCGGGATAAAGCTTCTTATATGTTGGTTGCGGGCTTGTGGCACGTCGTGACCATATCGATATCATTTGAAAAGTCTGTTCTTGATATGTACTCCCTCCGTTCGGAATTACTTGTCGCAGAAATGGATGTATCTAGACGTATTCTATATACATCCATTTCCACGACAAGTAATTCCGAACAGAGAGAGTAGCTAGGATCAATGGAGTCATGGACTCTTTTGGTCAGTGCACCAGCAGAAGAATTTCCAACATTTAGTTTCTAAACTAATTAAACGTTTTTTAAATGAGTCAAACAAGACTATTGAAATAGATATTTTGGCACTATGATAATGTAAAGTATGTTAATTGTAAATATATTTTTGTAAACTGAATTAAAGAAATAAGTACTCTCTCCGATCTAAAATAAGTGTCGCAGTTTTGAACTGGAGCTAGTTCAAAACCGTGACACTTATTATAGATCGGAGGTAGTAGTTTTTTTTTTTTTTGCTTTGCTATAGTACCAGTTCAAATATGTATTTTGAGATGCACTGACCAATAACGTGGCCACGCATTGTTAACAGACATATATGTCCTTTATCTCTTTTTAGAATTAGATTAGCATGGTGGCTCGCACAAATGAGTGAGCAGCCTCTCTTACTTTCCAACTTTAATTTGTAATATCATAACCAATAAGAGTTTTCTTACATGTAACCAATAAGAGTATTGCTTCCATTCTTAAATAAACGGCTTGGTAGAATGTGTGGCGTCAAAAGTTTTATTACTGATTAATATATAAAATTTTCAAAATTATAAGTAAAAATAGTGTATTTAGATTACTCTTATTTTTTCATAATTCAAATTTTCACAGATTTTATTGACATCTACTTAAAAATGGTCTGCAACTCAAAAAAAATGTCAAGGATGCATAAGGAAACCAGGTCGATATCCCGACGTTATACATTTGTTTCTAAGAAAGGAGGAAGTGTTTAGCATAATTTAAATAGACGACGTGTCAACCCGAGCGACTGCACACCAGCTCAAAAATACTTTGGATCCGAACACATTCATACATGTTATAGTATGACTCAAGATAAACTAAGAAACTGATAACCCTCTACAGATACTGATCCAGCACGGCGCCAAGTAGTTGTGGCAGACATCTTCCCCATTGGCTGCCTACCGGCAATTCTCACGATGCTCGCTAGCCCAAACAACATGGAGTATGATGGGCACGGATGCCTGAAGAGTATGAACAAGCTGGGACGCTACCAGAGCTCTCTCCTTCGACGACGGATCAAGGTGCTACGGTACAAGTACCCACATACGAAGATCATTGCCACCGAGTACTACCGACCGGTCCTTGCATGCGTGTTGGTTGCTTAGCTAGAATAATACTCGTGCATGTGGTTGAGGATTGGATCAAAGAAAATACCGAAGGAAATATGCCCTAGAGGCAATAATAAAGTTGTTATTTTATATTTTCTTATATCATGATAAATATTTATTATTCATGCTAGAATTGTATTAACCGAAAACTTGATACATGTGTGGATACATAGACAAAACACCGTGTCCCTAGTAAGCCTCTGCTAGACTAGCTCGTTAATCAAAGATGGTTAAGTTTCCTAACTATAGACATGTGTTGTCATTTGATGAACGGGATCACATCATTAGGAGAATGATGTGATGGACAAGACCCATCTGTTAGCTTAGCATATTGATCGTTCAGTTTTATTGCTATTGCTTTCTTCATGTCAAATACATATTCCTTCGACTATGAGATTATGCAACTCCCGGATACGGGAGGAATATCTTGTGTGCTATCAAACGTCACAACGTAACTGGGTGATTATAAAGATGCTCTACAGGTATCTCCGAAGGAGTTTCTTGGGTTGGCATAGGTCGAGATTAGGATTTGTCACTCCGAGTATTGGAAAGGTATCTCTGGGCCCTCTCGGTAATGCACATCATAAAAAGCCTTGCAAGCAAAGTGACTAATGAGTTAGTTACAAAGATGATGTATTATGGAACGAGTAAAGAGACTTGCCAGTAACGAGATTGAACTAGGTATGTGGATACCGACGATCGAATCTCGGGCAAGTAACATACCGATGGACAAAGGGAATAACGTATGTTGTCATAACGGTTCGACCGATAAAGATCTTCGTAGAATATGTAGGAGCCAATATGGGCATCCAGGTTATGCTATTGGTTATTGACCGGAGAGGTGTCTCGGTCATGTCTACGTAGTTCTCGAATCCGTAGGGTCCGCACGCTTAACGTTCGATGACGATATAGTATTATATGAGTTATGTGATTTGATGACCGAATGTTGTTCGGAGTTCAGGATGAGATCACGGACATGACGAGGAGTCTCGAAATGGTCGAGAGGTAAAGATTGATATATAGGACGATAGTACTCGAACACCGAAAGTGTTCTGGAGGGTACCGGGTACTTATCGGGTCACCAGAAAGGAGTTTGGGCACCCCCGGCAAAGATATGTGCCTTATGGGCCAAGTGAGGGAACACACCAGCCCTGGTGTGCCCCTATAGAGGACAGCCCTGTGAGGAGGAGAAGGAAAGAGGGGAGGGCAAGGAAAGTGTGGATTAGGATTCCTACTTCCTTCCCTCTCCCCCCTCTTTCCTTCCACCTAGATTATATATGGCAGGGGGGCTTGGGAGGGACTCCAAGTAGGATTCATCCTACTTGGGCGCCTCCTATGGCTGCTCCTCCCTCCCTCCCACCTATATATATGAGGAGGGGGGCGCCTAGCACAAGACAGACAATTGCCTAGCCGTGTGCGGCGCCCCCCTCCACAGTTTACATCCTCGGTCATATCTTCGTAGTGCTTAGGCGAAGCCCTACGAGATCACTTCACCATCACCGTCACCACGCTGTCGTGCTGACGGAACTCATCTACTACCTCGTTGTCTTGCTGGATCAAGAAGGTGAGGGACGTCACCGAGTTGAACGTGTGCAGAACTCGGAGGTGCCGTGCGTTTGGTACTTGATCGGTCAGAGCTAGAAGAAGTTCGACTACATCAACTGCGTTGTCAAACGCTTACGCTTACGGTCGAGAAGGGTACGTAGACACACTCTCCCCCTCCTTGCTATGCATGTCTATGGATAGATCATTGTGTGTGTAGAAATTTTTTGTTTTCCATACAACGTTTCCCAACAAATACTCGTGCTAGTTGGTTGTTCATCCTTGCGTACGTTGGTAACCTCATCTGGGCTTATTGTTTATGTTTCTCTATCAAGGTAAATATACACCTCCCGCAAAAAAAGGAACATATACACGGAATTATTATTATTGTTGCTCTTTTGCTATTGAGCACTCGCCTGATTATTTTTAGTTCAGTTAATTTTTTTCGTGTTTTTATAGGTGTTTGGTTTTTTTCTTATCTTTTTTAGTCAGTTTTCCTTTTTTTCCTTTATGTATATGTGTGGACGTTGGGGGTGTGTGTAAATTGTTATAAACATAATAACTATACAATACATTTGTAAAACAAATTAGATTATAAAAAATGCACTATTATATGCATATTCTTATATTACAAAAATTACAATTTACATGCCAATTGTGTGTAAATATTTTCCTTCATTTGTTTTAATTTTTTTCTTCATTAAGGGTGATATCAAGCCACTAATTCATTATTTATTAAAAAATATTTTTAGCTAATGTTTAGATTTTGCTTTTAGTATAGGGTAAGACCAATACTCCTAACTATTATTATTTTCATATTCTTTCTTCATTAAGGGTAATACCATTGCCCCTAATTTATTCTTTCTTAGGAAATTTCATTTCTTGTCTTTGTTTTAGTTTAGTTTAGTTTTAGTGTATGGGGGAGAAGAAGGCAGCTGAGACTTTGGATCTCGATAAAGCAAAATACAAGAATATATATATAGTAAGATTATTCATCACTCATGGCTTCACCCGAGGTA
Organism: Triticum aestivum; assembly: GCF_018294505.1. NCBI lineage: Eukaryota > Viridiplantae > Streptophyta > Magnoliopsida > Poales > Poaceae > Triticum > Triticum aestivum. Next base: position 583,270,251 of record NC_057799.1, on the reverse strand, counting down.
ATCTTACGGTCGTTTCATAAATAAATTATATTTGGAACACAAATAGTTACAATTATATTGATACAGTATGTAAAATTTGGCATCAGAAAACAAAAAAATAGGTCATAAGAGTAGAAAAAACATGCATTTTATGTATATTTTACACAATGTTTTTACATAACATAAAATATTTTTTACGATGATTATATATTTTCTTACGTTCTCTTTTTACACATGAAAGAAGACAAAAATTACGGAACGTAAAATTACGGTGCATTGGTGTTAAAATAGAGGGAGGGGGTGCAGACTAACAGTTCGACACCTAGGGTGACGAATATTTGAAAATGTTAAACTAGCATTCGGAAAAATGTTGAATGTGTATAGAAAAATCGTTGATCATGTTTTAAAAAATGATGAAATTTTTTGATCGTGAATATATAAATGTTAATCAAGCATGTTGAAAAAATATTGAACAAGTATTTAAAAAATGTTAATCAAGCATTCGGGAAATATTAAATGTGTATAGAAAAAATGTTGACCATGTATTAAAAATGATGAATTTTTTTTGTCATGTATATAAAAATGTTAATAGAGCATTTGAAAAAATGTTGAACAAGTATTTTTTAAAATGTTAATCAAGCATTTGGAAAAAGTTAAATGTTTATAGAAAAATTGATCATGTATTAGAAAAATTGTGGAAATCCCCACAAAAAAAATTGTAGAAATATTTGATCATTTATATAAAAATGTTAATCAAGGATTTAAAAAAATGTTGAACACGTGTTTAAAAAATGTTAATCAAGCATTTGAAAAATGTTGAATGCGTAAAGAAAAAATGTTGGCCATGTATTAAAAAATTGTTAACCTTTTTATTTGAAAACTGTTAATCATGTATTTAAAATATATTCAAAATGTATAGGAAAAATGTTGAATGTTAATTTTGTATTTGAAAAATGTTTAAAGTATGTATAGAAAAATGTTGACCATGTATTACAAAAATGTTTAATTTATATTGGAAAATATTAGACGTGTATTAGAAAAATGTTGTTGGCATGTACAAAAAATGTAAAATAATAACCAAAGAACAAACAAAACCGAAAAAGGAAGTAAAATAAACAAAAGAAACATGAAATTGAAAAAATGGAGAATAAAAAATGATTAAAAATGGCTCGAATAGCCTCAAGTAGGAGGAGCCTCTACAACTTACCACGATAAGTACCCTGGCGGAGTGACTAGCAGCACCCGTGATCTGCTTGGACACTAGGGATCGATCCCCGCTTCTCCCATTTGCAGAAGTTCCCTCTCGTCTTGCTTAATGCGAGATATAGACGCTGCGAAATCTAATCGGGTGTAGGGCACGCAGCAGATCGATTCTTACGAGTCACACGACCCCCGGCCCCATGTGATTCTGGACCCCTGATGGGCTGGGCCAAATCTGTGATGCAAATAAAGGTGCAACAAAACAAATGTACTACATGAGATGAAAGTACCCCTAAAAAACATGAGATGTACACATCTATCTATCTATCAAGCGAGGGTTTGCAGCGCCGCCGCCGCCAGGAATTTTTTGGTCCCCTCGCCTCCGGCTGCCATCTTGGCGCCTATAGGTGGGGGGGACCTCGCATCTTCAGAGTACTACGGTCTTCATCATCGTCTAATGATCATTGTATTTTGTGAGAATAAATTTACTCTCGTTCTTTTGGCGATGCCATGAGGTTAGAGAGCTTCCTATCCTCGCAGATCCGATTATTTGGATCTGATGAGTTTAGCTTGGTGTGTCAAACTTTTTCTGTTGGTTTGATTCTTTGTGGAAGTTGAAGTGTTTCATCGATATCATGGTGAAGGTTTTGTGATCCGACGTCCAGCACTTCTAGGGGACCATCCCCGACCCAAGTACGTTCACCGATCAAGGCTTCCCATCTTTTTGGATGGGCGACTCAAGGTGCTTTCAAAAATCATTATTGGTAATGTTCGTACGGGTGAAAGAGTGACAATATCGTTACTCCAGTCTAATTGCAGCCTTTTTACCGAAGTCTTTGGAGTCTTTCTTTTCACAGAGATTGATGTAGCAAAGAAGGTGTTTCCAAGAAATATCATTGTAATTCTTAGTGATAGGAGTTACTTTGTATTTTCCTGGATTTTAGATCCGAATCAATGTACCTGTAATTGTTATGAGTATGAATAAAATTGCAGGTGTTTCTAAAAAAACACTTTAGCTATACGTAAGTCGTCTGAAAAATAATTTTGGGTCAGTCAATGTTTTGGCCATTGATTTTTTGCTTTAGATTCGTACTGTACTATAAGCTGGCTAAGATTTTGTTTTTAACTGACCACATGCTTTGGTCAGTCAACTTGCCACTGGGCGGAAGCCCACGTATGTTCCCAGTCCTCCCTTCTGCCCCTTTGTGTTTCTTTGAAAGAAATATGTTTTTATGTGTTTCTCCTTTTTTTTTGTTATTCTTTATTTGTTGGATTTTATTATTTTCTTTTGTCGGTATTTTTGGGTGTTGGGTGAATGTCAATGTATACATACAAATACTATCAATATGTGTGAAAATTACACTATCATATGATTGTTATTTGTATACTACAAAAAGTGCAATTTTAGTGCAAAGTTGTGTGTAAGTTTTTTTTAACGTTTCATCATCTTTTTTCTTAAAGAGGAATACCAATGCCACTAATTCATTGTTCTTATAAAACTTATTATTTTGATTTTGATTTAGTTATTATTTCATTCTCTTTCTTCATTAAGGGTAATAATGATGCCATTGGTTCATTCCTTCTTAGGATTTTCTTTTGCCAAAATTTCAGTATTATATGCTTATTCTTGCGTATTTTAAAAAAGCGCAATTTTTGTGTATATTGTGTGCAAATTTTGTCAATGTTTGTTTTATATATTTTTTATTTTCTTTGTATTAAAGGGTAATACCAATGTCACACCAATTCATTCTTTCTTAGAAAACCTTATTGTTTTGATTTTGTTTTAGTTTGACTTCATTTTCTTTCTTCTTAAAGGGTAATACCAAAGCCAGTAATTTATTTGTTTCTAGAAAAATAATTATTTTGATTTTGTTCAAGTTTTTTCTTTTTCTTTTTCTTAAAGGGTAATACCATGCCACTAATTCATTCTTCCTTAGAAAACTTCATTATTTTCAATTTTGTTTTAGTTTTTGTTTCGAGTCCAGTCTGCCTTAATGGTAATATGAATGCAACTAATTCATTCGTTCTTACTTAGGAAACTTCTTTTTTATGCAAATTGCACTATTATATGCTTATTTTTGCATACATAGAGAAGTGCAATTCATGTATAAATTGTGTGCAATGTCATTATTTGTTTTTTTATTTCATTTTCTTAAAGGTTTATACGAATGCCACTAATTTATTCTTTATAAAACTTCATTTTGACTTTTTAATTTTATTCTATTTCTTTCTTCTTTATGGGTAACAACAACGTCATTGATTCATTCGTTCTTAGGACACTTCTTTTTCGCGGAAACCCCACCATTATATGCTTATCTTTAATATTATGGAAAAGCACATTTTTTTGTTTAAATTTTTTGTAAATTTTATCATTATTTGTTTTAAAAAATTCTTAAATGGTAATATCAATGCCACTAATTTATTTTTCTTCTGAAACTTCATTATTATTATTTTGTTTCAATTTTTTACTTTAGTATACTAGTATAGGGATGAGAATGCTAGACAAAGTAGAAGCTTTTATGTTGTATGATGTTATACATAGGTGTATAATATTTTTTTTCTTTTTTCTTTTTTCTTTGTTTAGTTTAGGAATAAGAGTGTGATTACGTACAAATATGTGATTGAGCATTAGCACTAAGACTAGCCACAATGGAGAGTAACATACACTAGTAACATACACATATCCCTAGAGGCCTAGACTATGTTACTACCTTCATAGTGGGTAGTAACATAAGTATGGTAACACGCGAAGCCTCATTTATTAGGTTATAAGCTCATATTGCATTTGGACATGTGATGTTACAGTAACTAGCTAAGTTATTCAAACTACCTCTCTCCTCATTAACTCATTGCCACATAAGCAAATTTGCTGAGTTGGACTCGATGTTACTGCTGAAAGCATTAAGTACAGAGCTTTCACCAAGCCCGATGCAGTACAAAAGCCCTGCCTATGAACTAGCCTATAACTGCTGCGTTTGTTGGAGGAAAAGGACTCGATAGGAACAACACAGCATGCACATCCTGCTCCGTGAGCTGCGCGGCCTCAGTTGCAAAAGGAAAAAAATGACTGACCCAAGTTTTAAAATCAGTCTCCTGACCACTGGCCACTCCCAAAAAAAAAACATGAGATGAAAGTAACGTGTGACGTGAGCATCTTGCACCCTGCGTGTGCTCTGAAAGTGACTTGTGTCGACGAAAAGGAAAGCACCGGCACATATGCATGGAGACAAGGAATAGGTGAAGAATAAACGCACTACGTTGCTTCTCTTTTGCGTGGCAGAGGAACCGATCCTTACCTGCGGTGCTACTCAAAGCGATCGAGCAGCTCGAACGCTCAATATAAAGAAACACACCTGATCGTCCATCGTCATATATTGTTCACAGACGGAGAGACACCAGGACACCACCAAACTATAGCCTCGCCAATGGCGGACGCGCTGATCGGGCCGCTGGTGGGGAGGCTCCAGGAGCTGGCGCTGAGCCAGGCGCGGGCGCTGGTGGCGGTGAACAAGGACATCCGGAGGCTCCGCGACAAGCTCATGTTTCTGCAGGCCTTCCTCCGGGAGGCCGACGCCAAGCGCCACCTCTTCTCCGACGAGATCACCAGAGTGTGGCTGCAGCAGACGCGCGACGCCGTCTTCGACGCCGAGGACGCCGTCGATCACTACTACCTCCAGGTCGACATGTCAAGGTAAATATACTTATGTTAGTTGCTGCATGCTTGTTTACATAGAGTGATTCTCCACTGTCCGTACGTACCCAGCATGTCTTGTCTTACTCTCGTGGGTGCGCTCCAAATGGGGTGGTCGGTTAGTTTTCTGACTCGAAGAAAATTTGCTAGCAAAACATTTGCTATCCACTGATTGACAAATATTGGCAAGAAAATTCAACTAGAGTGGGCAAAGATGCAAATTTGGACACGATCCAAACAAATTACAAGTAGATGGCGATGACAAAAATATTGGTAGGGTAGCTTTTGGCCACAATCCAAATATACCCCAAAACCTCTACTAGTAAGGGCGTCTCTAACGTTGACCCTCAAACGGACCACATCTATCCGGACCTAACGGTCCAAACGTGTTTTTCCATACAACATGGTACCCCAACCGTCTGCCCATAGGTCCGGACGTCCTTTTTCCAGCAAGCCGCGCCGGGTTGGGGGTGGGGGCTTTGCCGCTTCCTCGCACATTCCCGGCATACTGTGCTTTCTTTCCAACAGGTGCACCGCTTCCCGTGCCACATTCACGCCGGCCCAGAGCCGCAACGGTCGACATTGTTGCCGTGCGATGTGATCGGATGGCAGGCGATACTGACGGCCGCGACAAGACGGGCGACGCCGCTTCTATGCAGACGTGTCATTCCAAGAAACCAACTCCGTCCGCAACGCCGCATTGAAGCGAGTTGGCCATCCATTCGCCTAGCCGCAGCTATTTAAGCACGACGTCGGCGCCATCCACGTCCACATCGCACTCTCCACTCCACACATCCGCGCACCTCCATCACTCCCCTCTTCATTCACTCATAGGTGCCAGGCAAGTCCTGGGCCTCAGCTCCGCAGGCGGCTCCAAATCGTGGCGCCGCCGCCCTCACTCTCTGGGGTTGTCTTCCTCCATGACGGTTGGCTCCTCTGCAAAGAAGGAGATCGTCATCTCCTCCAACGACGTGGAGGACCAGCCACAGCAGCAGCTGCTCGTCCTCTCATAGGACGCGGTGTATGCGATGACGGACGCCAAGTACGAGGAGCAAATGGCTTCTCCGCGCCATCAAGCCGGAGCAAGCGCCTTGAGGGCGCAGGAGTTCGCGGATAGGGAGCGGCTACGGCAGGACAGACACAACGCCACGCGGGGCGGAGTTTACTGACTCCGATGTCCCGCCGCCACAAATCCTCAATGACCCAGAGCTCGCAATGAGCAGGACCCTCGACCAGGCAAAGACGACAGCGGAGACCACCACCGCCTCTGGCAGGTCCCATATCCCACGTTCATGGTGGCCGCATCCACACTACGCGTGGCATGGGAGGAAGCAGAGAGGTTCATCCGCGAGCGCTAGCCGGCGACCGGGAAGCCCCGCCGCGACCCCGCGCCCTTCCGTCGCTCGAAGCTCGACGATGACTCCGACAACGGTAATGGGAAAGACGACCAAAGTGCCGTTGTCCAACCCAACATGGTGTACGAGGTCATCGTCAAGTATAGCGTAGATTTTTTTTTTAGTACTTTCTTCTGGCTTTATTTAAAAATTACCTAGATCTTTTCGTTAAATAACGTTCGAAACATGATCGGACATTTGCGGTTAGCTTTGGATGACTGCCTCTCGTATCAGTCTCTAGACACCGGCCCGCGGATAGTTGGGTTTTACACTTTAGGGGTCCGTGTTGAAGATGCCCTAAATCATCCGAATCAGCGAACAGACTTGCCGCCTCTAGGCTCTAGCCACCGGTACAAAGATTGGTACAACAAGCTATGTTGCACCCTTAGTGACAATACATAGTAGGCTTTACAAATATCTAAGTTTATTGATTGAGTAAAAGTAGTGCAACCTATTGAAGAAACCAACATGGTGATACGCGATCCCCCATGTTGCATCGTCATAGTCAGGTGTATCGAGAGTCGGGTGGGACACATGAGGAGTGGTTCAGATGGGCTTAATATATTGTCAAGGATGACAAGCCATGTCTAAATTAGCTCATACTGGAGGCCCGGTACAGCCAGGGAATGGTGGTACGATGGCACATGAGGTTTCTATACCCACTATGGCACGTCCTGGGGAGTATTCCCTAAAAAAACGTCCTGCGGAGTCACAAAGGTCAACCCTTCGTAGCCGAGCAAGGGGGGATAGGGATGGTGAAAAATGGTTGCTTCCTAGGCTACTATATAAAGAGGTAAGGGGAAGCCGTCCAGCGGAGAGAAAAGGACAAAACGGGGCAAAGAGAGAGCTCATTGCACCATTTCTAAACAATGAGCTCGACCCTCTGGAGAACCACAGGAAACTCATAAAGCACGGGTAGCGTATTACACCGCGACAGTGCCTTGTACCTAGGTAAACTGCCACGTCATGTTCTTTGGTGTGTTTGGAGTGTTTTAACCCTTGTCCGAACAATCTAGGAGTTACACCATAGCTCTGAACTCGACGATCACCGCCAACAGTCGCATTGCGATGTGATCTTCGAGTGAAAACCAAGCTCCGTTGGAGCGGGCAGTGGCGACACCCATATTGTTTCCTTCTTGGAGGTGTTGCCCTTTGGTCCTTAACCCTTGTGGCGCGGTGGGTCGGCAACAATTGTGCAAGATGCTCAGTGGTCTATATCCATGGATGCTGGAGAGCGACTCCTAGCTAACGGTGGATGTGCGCCAAGACGGTGGGCCCAGGGCAGGACCGCAACTTTGCATTGCATGGGCGGAGACCTTGTGTTGCGTGGGTACCGAGTTCGTCACCCAGTCGACGCAACAGTGGCGTAGCTTGGGCCAAATCTTTGGAGGGGCAATGGGCTAAGGAGGGGCAAAAGTATGAGATTTAGCCTGTTTTTATTGAACATACAACACAAAAACTAACAAGTAGTAGGTGAT
>NC_057799.1:583261517-583262250 GCF_018294505.1 Triticum aestivum | reverse complement strand
AGGTTGGCCCCATGAAGCTCCGCCATTGCGACACAATCTGCAAGGTTGGTATTGCTGGTATGTCGGGGCAACGGCCCCCGGAAGTTTGGCACAATGTTCATAGTCTATGGGCGGTTGTCTCGGTTAGCATGAGCTACAAGGCGTCCGAGTCATTCACCATTGTGGCTCACATACGAGCAGTGGATGTCAGAGCACTGTCTGCCTAGTGTCAAGTGTCAACGAGGCTAAGCTGCTCGTGCAATTTTCAGCCTCGTTTTCCTTATAAACTTGACCATTCTATTTGGTTTTCAACCCAATTTTACTTATAAACTGGATCAATACCTTTTCTTGGAATGAGATCAATATTCTGGTGGGAGCCCCTACCCCAGTGACGATTTCAAAAAAAAAAACTTGAAAGATGTACAACACACATGCATGAACAACAATATTCTGCACTTATACACATATATTATACTGCAAACAGTGCCCCCTCGTCAAGTCATGCATGTTATAATTTTTTGTGTAAAGCTGTCCATACAAACAATGCCAACTCATCAAGTCATGTATGTCTTTTTCTTTTTCTTTTGAGGTAGTAGAGTGGCACGTTAGTCACAAGTTAAAAAAATTATGTTAATTGCAAGGACGCTATATGCGTCGGATGCATGGAGCAAAAATATGTAGTCCTTTTTTTTTGCGAATAAGCAAAAATATGTAGTCCATGCTTCACATTTTTGTTAAAAGATGATGTCGCATT
>NC_057799.1:583260317-583261507 GCF_018294505.1 Triticum aestivum | reverse complement strand
CGATGTTACAAATATGCAATCAAAAGAACAAATGATACTTCCTCTTTATTATCAGTCCAAAAATTTCTCTTTTATACAACCAAATATCACAAATATATTAGAACCAGACCCCACAACAACCCGCGAGATATCATCTACTCCCTCAATTCCACAATGTAGTGCTTCCTCTATCTCCGTGCTTCAACTTTGACCGTAAATTTAACTACCAAGACCGATTGCGGCGGGAGCAAAAATTATATCAGTGAATTCGTATTTGAAAGAAGTTTTTAATTATGTAATTTTTTCACCTGCCGCAGTCGGTCTCGTTCGTTAAATTTATGGTCAAAGTTCGACCTCGGGAAACGCGGGCGCACTATATTTTGGAATGGAGGGCTAGATAGCTCATTGAAAACCACGCTCACCCGGAACAAGGCTCCACGAGGTGCGACTTTCCTCAAAGTGCATTGTACTCACTTTACCGGGGAGAGCATACATTGGCATCTACACTACGTGTCACCAGCCATCTACCACCACCGGAAACCGGAGAGCATCAAGAAAATGTAGCGAGAGTGACTGAGAGAGAAATGCAAGTCTGGCGGTGGTGCCATGCCCATATACTATGGATGTCACATGAATCTTATTTTCTACGCCTCTACAGGACCCGGATTTGATGAACATGGTTCCAGACGCACCACTTATGAATAGTAATTTCAAAAAGATACTAGAAAAAAACTTAATATTTTTGATAATATACATAGTCGACCGGTATACTCACATATGAAGTTTCACGAAGAAATGATATCCATGGTATTCAAGGCAAAAATATCAAAATCGAAGCTATATCAGAAACAATATTTGATGAATACTAATGTCTCAATTGTATTTTTTTTCACTAAAAATATCACTGGTGTCAATACTTCACACGTGAGTAGAATGATCGACCAAGTTTGATACGCAAAAAATTTAGAATTTTTAAAATTTTCCTAGTATTTTTTTGAATTTACTATTCACGTGAGTACACACGGAATCATGTTCACCTTTGTATTTTTGAAAATCACACCGCTAATTTCCATTGTTGTAGCCCTCACGTGACTGGGGGCTGGTCCATTTAAGCGGCTTTAGAAACCTTTCACATGAGAGTGTGGCTGGTTTTAGGTGCGGTGACTATATCTCACTTATATCGAGTTGTATCATGCATTCGTCCGAGAGAA
>NC_057799.1:583256447-583259605 GCF_018294505.1 Triticum aestivum | reverse complement strand
CATACACATTGTATATTTTTGGTATACATCAAAAACATTTTGTGTACACGTTTAACATTTTCATGTAGAAGATTAACATTTTTTTCCAAATATATGTTTTGATGTCTACTTTCGTCATACACATGACATCATACATTTTTCGTATTCATGTGAAACATGTTTATACACTTTTAACAATTTTTTGAATTGTAAGAAGATATTTGTACATTGTATAAACATTTAAAAAATTCATGTACATGTTTTTTAAACATGTGAACATTTTCTAAATGTCACGAACAATTTTTTTTAAAATCATCAACAGTTTGATAAAGTTACGCTAACAAAAGAATTACATTGGCAGACAAGGCATGCTACATGTTGAATTTGTTGCAAATTATACTGTAGGGGCCTCCCTTACATTCTTTTTGTCAAAAAAAGTACACTGCATTTTTTTTGAAAATTCGTAATTTTAAATTGTTTTAATTATATTTCTGTTTTGAAATATATATATTTTACAATATTTTCGAAAATAATGATTTTAAACACATGTTCAACATTTTTCAAAAATATCATGCCCATTTTTAAAAAACATGCCAAAATTTCTCAAGTGTTTTTTAACATAATTTTTAAATGGCACGGGCAATTTTCAAAAAATGGTAATTTTAAAAAAATATACATGAACAATTTTTAAATTTTCATGAAGATATTTTTAAATGTGCGGGAATTTTTTAAATGATAGCATATCTTAAATGGTACGAAGCATTTTAAAATTTTCCAAAAAAGTTTATGTTTCGTGAACATTTTTAATGTGTGGTGAACATTGTTAAATTTATAAGTGAAGTAACTTTCGGAATGTATATTTAAAATATTTCTGAGTATAAACAAAAGAAAAAAAATACAAATGAAACTCACGAACGAACGCGAGCTAACAAACTAACACTACTGGGCGGGCCCACTTCACGCTTTTCTTGAGGCGAGGCGTGCGTTTGTCTCACAGGAAGCAAGACATAAACTTGCCCTGGGAACGCTTGCACGAACCATGACGGGTGGCTATGGATTATGGAGTGCCGTTGTATATGCGTGGAGCTTTATGTTTGGGCTATAGGTTTAGTTCCACCCTGTAGTTTTATCATTTTAGGATTCCAATAGATATTTGGGTAGTACTTATATGCTTTTCGGGTCGTAGACCTAAATTAATGGTTTAATTTGCATATACAATCTACTCTAATATTTTTTTGTGCAAATTATTTGTTGTAAAGGTATCCGTGGTGGGCTCGTCCAAGTATGAGATATGTTGCAACCTTTACAACACAAGTAAGCATGCGACACAAATTGTCTGCAAAGGTAAAGGATATCAACTCAAGGCTCGAGGACATCATTGAAAACAAAGACAAATACAGAATGGAGGACACGAATAAGAAGTCTGAATTAACATGGAAAGCTTCTACATCAATATCTTATGCCCACAGAAAGTTGTAAGTGCAACTGGTTTTTTATTTAGCTATATTATCTATGATTAGTTTACTGGTAGTTAGTGTGGCGATTAATAACCTTTGCCCTTTAGGTTTCAAAATTCAGATTTGGTTACCGTTTGTCATGTATACCTCATCATTATGGCATTCTCTCCATGGTTACTTGATGGATGCATTTGTGATCGTGCATATAGGTTGTATTAGATACTTAAAAGTACTCCTCCCATTCTGTAATGTAGTGTGTGTCAGTTTCTTCGAAATTCAAGCTTCTTGATGGCATGATAATTTATTTCAGCATTCATCTAATTGTATTGATTTGATAATCTAGATGTCGATATTTTTTAATAAACTTGGTAAAAGTTTACAAATTTTGACTTTTAAAACACCCTAATATGCACTATATTTTGAAATGGAGGGATAATAGGAGAATAAATTAATTGTACGACTCTTATATGCTCTGTTTGATTACGTGTGTGTATCTGTTTATCTTTCTATCTTATAAGTATGAAATTTTATGACAGTTATGACATTAATCAATGAAGACAAAAATCCAAAACAATAATTTAGTAGGAGAGAGTTATGATGTCCTATATTTATCTTACAAGATCAATTGAGAAGAATTTAATCATGTTAGCTATGATAAACATATTTGGTTCCATGCTTGTAGCTTGTTGAAAGAAAGAGTGCAAGTACATTCTAATCGTAGACTTGTTAAATCTTCACTTTTCAAAGGAAAAAATATGGAGGCATCAAGTAAATGAGACTGGAATATGATGGCTTTAAAATATAAAAAGAATAGTAATTGATTGCGAAAAATAAAATTTGATTCCATCTATAATTTTTCATGTAGAAAAGTCTAGGTAGATGGTCGCATTAGTTTGATTATAGACCGTAGGTTTTTATGTTTCGATGAAAGTATAACAAGATCATGAAAATATACATACCAAATGTAAATTTAAAGTCAAAAAAGCATAAAAGTACATGGGGTGCAATATAGTAGCTTATTCTACACCTATTTGTGACTATTTTCCTTTATATGAAATGTGGACTCACCACAAATTTTACTACATACTCCGTTATCACATTTGGTATACTACATGTATGACTATAAAATGGTCCAAAATGATTCTCCAAAATAATCATTGCCACACACCCTTTCCTAGATACCCTTTTTACATGTTGTCGTATGTAATGTATATCTACCATGTAACTACCACCATATGATGACCATACCGATATAGGATGCCTAAGGAGATTTCTTGGTTTCGAATATTGTAGTTGGGCTTACTCGGGAAGTTCTCTGTAAGTCCCAATAGCTATATAGACTCTACAAGGATAAGGAATGGTGCCCCTACGACTATGGAAAGAGGAGACACACTCCGGGAGGAGCTTGTGCGTACCATGATCCATAACACGTTGACCTTATATGAGGAAGCCAAGGACCCATGCAAAGGAAAATAGGTTACGCGTCCTCTATAGGGCATTTCTGACATCAAGCGACATCATCAGGTTGTAGCATCCTAGTGATCTTCTGCCCTAGCTCTAGATTGGTTGGATAGGAATTCACCTCTCGACTACTAGGTAGTAGATTCCATCATGCCTCATCAAGAATACCCATTGTAATATGTCCGCAATATAGCTGCTCCTCAGGGAGGCTCAAACATGTATACATTGTGCCCCGAGTCTTCATTGACCTGTTCCAGGCAC